>NW_028186357.1:7208346-7288095 GCF_003343005.1 Rhea americana | reverse complement strand
TTTCCGAGACGCGACCGAGTCTGCAGGGGCTTGCGAGAGAGACCGTTTTATTCCTTGTGACGCCGTTTATTAGGGAGATAATTAAAAATTCACCATAAATGTGCCTTAATTAATACATCAAGACAAGAATGTTAAGTCCTTAGGGTGCAAGAAGGAAACTTCACCTTTAAATATAAAACGTACCTCGCTTGCTTTAAAGTAGACCTCTGAGAACGGCAATCTTACTTATCTCAGCTTTTTAGAAAGTTGAAACTTTGTAAAAGGCAGATAATGATTTCAGTTGCTTTTTTGTAGGTTAAGGAAATAACAGCACTATTGAAGAAAAATACCAGTATTTTCATAGCTGGGAAATTATSCGTTTTGCACTTTTGGTAGATAAATTATCTGAATAATTGTAGAAGAAATTCAGACTTCCTGTGTAATATTAAACACTGACAAGAGCTTTTAAGGAGAAGAATGCTTTTCAAACTGTATTTTCTGAGGGTCGAAGAAAAGGGAAAATACTTAAATAGGTACCGTGTATATAGCGGGCCATATCATTCAGAAAAACACAATAGCGTCATAGATTAATTCCACAGCTTATTTCTCTCGATCTCGGTGTCTCGGCATTTCACATGGGCCTCCTCGGGTTGTCTGATGCGCTCTCTGGGTTTGCCTGTGAACGTCTTGAAGTTAAACCTACCGTATAAATGTTCAGAGCAAACTGCTGGGGAAAAGGGGAGCGAAACACGCTCCTTCTGCTTTCCCCCGGAGCAGCCGGCGAGACGTGGTCGGTCCTTYCGGGGGGCCGGGGTGAGGGCGGCGCGGCTCCGTGCCGCCAGCAAAGGCCTCCCGGGAACAGGGAGGGGAGATGAATTCACCTTCTCGTYTGGTTATAGCGAACGGTAGGGGGTGCCTGTGAAGTGCAGAGAAAATTTGTCCTTTATTTGTAATTAAGATGCAAAGTAATTTGAGCATGAATGGAAAATTGCTTACTGTCTTTGCATGTGCTGTTYGCAACTGGTAGAGTGTGCAGGGGAAATAACGTAACGGAAGGAGAAAAGATAATATGAGACGCTCTGGAAGTAGCTCGTCCCAGTGCCCGCGTGCCCGCTGCGCAGCCCGGCTCACCGAGGGGCCTGCGCCTCGCTGAGGCAGCGCTAGCTCGGAGACGTAACGCGGCTCGAGGAGGTGCTAGCTTCTGCTCCCCRTCCTGAAAGAGAGGGATAAACTCCAGTAAGCGTCAGCTGTTCACAGGAGAGCTACTGATCTTAAAAACTATAAAGCGTGATACTACTTTTTGAAATATATCTCTTTTCTCGTTGCATTAACAGAAATATTTTAAAGAAGCAGAAAAAATGCTATGTGTAAGGGAGAGCACTGTAGTGTCTATTATTTTTTAAGGACTAGGTGAAAACGTGAGAGGCGGAGGCTGGAGCTTGACACCGAAGCCGACGAAGCAAGCTGGCGTCCCGGGCGCATCACACCGGGCACTGCACCAGAGGCAGTGTGAGACAGAGGCTGTGTCTGGTATCTAAAGAAGTATGTGGCTCGTGTAAATCCTTCTGTTGTTGTTTATTTTTATTTTTTTTAAGCAAGAAAAATTCTTCGGAAGGGTTCGCAGTRTGTGTGGTTGGTTGTGGTTTGTTCTTTCTTTGGGGGAGGGGGGAAGAGAGAGGAGAGAGACCCAGGCAGGGGTAGAAACGGTGTTTTCAGATCGTAGCCCCTCAGCCTTCGGCCAGCCTTGCTCCCAGCCTGCGAATACCGTTGCCCTCCGGAGACGGCCGCGCCGGCGAAGCCGGGCTGTGCGGAGAGGGGTCCGCTCTGCCTCTGGCCGTGCCTGGGGCTCTCCTGGCCTGCTGAGCTGAGGGCACCGCTGAGAGCTAAGGAGATGGAGACGGGGCCACGTTCAGCGCTGCATCAGTCCACTGGCTTAAGCTGTTTGCAGTGGTGTGAAAATTCAGTACCAAGGCAGAGAATCAAACCCATAATATCTCTTCAGCCCTTAAGGTAAAAGAATTAGATGGGGAGGTTTGGTTGATTTGTTTGTTTTTCCTGCAAAAAAACCCATGCACAGATGACACTTTGGAAGTCTGTATTTCTTAATTGAAAAAAAGGGAGCCTGTCTCCTGCCGATGGAGGAAGGAGTTCACGCTGATCAAATGGCTGTCTTTAAACGAACCGACAGTTTAGAACAAACAAACAAAAAAAACGGTTAAGCCTTCTATTTGATAGAGAGCAGAGCAATCCAGGCATAGGGATGAAATGATATTAGACATGTTTATTTTATGTAAAGGAAACAAACACATGGAATATATAATGCTTTTTCTGAACTTTTGCAGCAATATTGGCCTAGTGGGTAATCAAATTTGAAACAAGCTGAGAAAATTATGATAGTGGAAGCAAAAAGAGAAGAAAGCAGCCAAAGCAGAGCTTTAAAATCCTTTATGGTTTCACATATGACTTTGCTATGTACTCTGATACTGTTTTTAAAACCAAAGGGCAAATAGAAAGGGCATTAACACAACTTGCAGGTGAAAACTTGCAGAAGTTTTAGCACTGACTAGGTTAGTTTGTAATAATACAAAATAAACATAGCTATGTGAGCTTCTCTCTCACTCTCTTCCGCTCTCCCCCTGCCATAGCGTTGGCATACAAGTTTCAGGTACGTCCTTTTTTGCTGCCAGGGCAGCGCTCCCTTCCTTTGTACGATACCCAGCAGAGGGCTGTGCCTGGTTCAAACGGTTCTCCTCCTCCTCCCATCTGCCTTGTTTAAAGTCACTTAGGTCTTTGCCTCTAAAATTTCTCTCTGGATTTCTACGACCTCAAGTCTTAAAGACTGAACTTCAGTTTAATATTTCAGGAAGAGTACTGAAAAATTAAACCAAAGTGTTGTAAAACTGTTATGTTCCTATGGGGACACTGGGTTCTGAGCAGTTTCTCTGCAGACGTACCACAGGGTGAAGTGTTATTCAACTGAAGTGTTCAAGTTTTCCTCCTTTTTCTTTTTTTTTCTTTTCTGCAGACAGCTATAGACTTGACCATGAATTTTAACATGGAGTTCTTAGTAGCCTACTGCTTATTTTTATTTTTTTAATGTATAAAATTTGGCTTCAAGTATAAAATGATACCCCTTTTTGTCCTTAGAGCCATGTGTGGCAGCTGTCGGGGAGGGTTTGTTCCCGGCGGATGCAGCTTCCTGTAGCCTCAAGGTGTGCTTCGTCTAAACCTGTGCTGAAAGGTTTAGTCTCTAGAATGCATGTTTTCTTTTTTCAGCTGTACACTGTTCTGGTAATACAAAATTATGTAAACATTAGAAAAGTTTGGTCTCTGCCTCCGTTCTGACACAAAGTTTGTTTTTAAGTGAGTCATTGAGGTAGACACATTAACTTTACTAGAAAATACATCTTGAAGAGTATTGCTTGCCTTTGCTTTTGCGAGTGTCATACATAGAGTAAAAACCTGCATTCCAACAGTGAGTAAGGATGGGCTTTAGTGGTGTGCCTCGCTCCTGCGGGTGCCGGGAGCAGTGGGCCCTGGCGGGGCAGGCGCTGTTGTGGACTGCGCTACCCGAGCCAGTCTGTCTTCTGTTCCTGCTCAGCTAGGTGTCAGTTTAGCTCTGACTCTCAAAGCTGCTTTCTTAGTCTCCCAGATGTTGCGTTTGTTGAGGTTTTGCTTGGCCGCGTAAGGGCAGCAGGTCAGAGGAGGCTACGCGGCGGTGTGCCGCTGCCCGTCCCCGCCGGCTTGCCCCTGCGCTTCGACGCGGAGGCGCAGCTGGCACAAGCGCTTCCTTCCAGCATGTGGCAGTGCCTCTCTTTGACAATGATGTATTGCCAATAACTTTTTTAAAAGATATTTCCCCCCAATTCCACCCCACTAAGTATAAATCTAGCCTAAATAGGGTCAGAGTATACTTGTTTCTCTTGCAGTCTAATTTTCCTCCTATACCTAAGAATAGACTTGCTGAATGTAGAATACGACACTTCTGTTGAACGTCGTTCCTGAGTCATCTCTGGGGCACAGTTTTCAAAGCAAAGTGGGCTAATTAAAGTGTGGCTCTGTGTGCGTCAGAAACTTTGTGGTGTAATCATGGAGTGTCATCAGGGATTTTTAAAATATGAGATGTGGCACAATCTGATAAGTACAGAAGTGATTTTTATTTTATGCTTTTAATATGCTGCAGAGATAGGATGAGCACTGCAGCAGAAGACTTCTTTATGGTGCAGGAGGCAAATGTTAGTAAGTGCTACCTGTGCTTCCCGGCCTCTTCCCAGGGGCTTAACAAGTTTTGCTGCAGAAGTATTACCTGGAGCAATTTCCTTAAGGAGAAGTTGGTTGCTAGAGGTTCAGGAAGCAGCTTGTGTGACAGTCCCCCAGGACTTGGTGAGAGCTAGCTTGGCTTGCAGGTCAGTTGATAACTCAGTTGCTCAATGTTTATTATGATTAGTTGTGGAGCAAGTCTTCATGCTTGAAAGACAGACTCAGGCTCAGAATTTGCAGCCCCTCCCTAGTGCCCCCCTGACTTCAGCGATGTAAGGATTTCTCTCTCTGACAGCTAATTAAACCTGGTTCAGTATGTATGTTGTAATCTGTGAAAAAAACAATCATCTTCTCTAATGGCTGGAAAGAGCTGTTGCAATTAAAAAATATTAAATAATTAACCTTTAGTCCTTAGAAACAAGAAGTTTAAAAATTACTTTAGTGTCTGAAATTTCAACAGAGGGCAGTGTGACATTGCTATATGCACCTCCGGAGCATTTTGTGTTGTGATGATTTATGTGGAGACTCTTCCACTCAGTGTCCTCATTAAGCTTATTATAGGAGTAATAGCATTGCTGAAAGCACAGGAAAGATGTAAAACAGAAGAGATTTTTACTATGGCTAGATGTGATAAAGGCTAGATAAACTGGAGAACATTTTAAGGTAATGGATGGAGTCAATTACGGCAGCATCCCGGGATGCAGAATAGCAAAAAGGGTTCTGCAGTGAGCCACGGGGAGAGGTTATTGTGATGGATCTGCTCCTATTCGGGGGATGTTTCAGTATGTTTGTTCGGTGCGCAGACCTCAGCCGGGAGGCATCAGGCTGTGGATTGTAGTTGCATTGACCTGTTCCTGCTACACCACTATCTGGATGCCCAAAACTGCTGTAGTCTCTAGAGCGAAGTGCCCTGTCAGGACCAGCTGATTTAAATGGTCCCTCAGCTGGATGCTGCATGTCAGCATCACCTGCTGGGTGGTTGTTTCAAACTGTTCATTTATAGCTGGTGTCTTGCAGCATCTGGGAGGCAGCAGTTAGCAACAGAGGACAAAAAAGGGGCTTTCTGGGTCATTGAGTTCAGTCTTATGGTATCCCAGAAAGCCATATTAAATAATCCTCTTCAGAAATGTATCACGCTTCATTTTAGAGCAGATGCTGCCTTACTCCAGCGGTGACCTAACCTAGGTGGCTCTAAATTAATAAATCCAACTTTTCTGTTTATTCACTCCAGCTCTCTGCCTCGCAGAGCTTGGATGAGATGGAGACCTTAGCCCAAAATACCTAACAGCAAGTGTTACTATTTCATTAAGTTAAGTGAAATAAAACCAAACAATAAATCTTCCACTGGGATTTTTTTGCATAAGAAAAATAATAAGTATTTGTTGTGTACGCCCTGTAGGAACGCCATGTTTTGTACTCTGCCTGCTAGCTCTACAGCAGCAGTTAATTAACAAACATAATTCCCAGAGCTGCGTTGACATTAATCATTGTTGCTGGTGCACAAACAAAGATGTTTTGGCATGAAAAGGTGCTTGGGTAGTTGAAGTTCTTGCGGTTGCTAAACAAAGCAGCATTAATTTGAGCTCAGGTCAAAACATAAAGAAAGCACTGACACTTGCACATGGAAGAGAGCAAGGCATCATGGAGAAAGATGCTTGCAAGAAAGAGGGAACAGTTGTGAGCAGAGAGGTTAAAATATTTGGATATTACTGTGGTAACAGCAAGTAATAAATGACTATTAGCAAGGTGTAGTGGTCTGCTAATGTGAGACGTGCYCAAGCAGACCAGCATGGAGTTGCTCTCGTCCATGGGGTCCCTTGGCGTCTTGCTGGGGAAGCTCTGCTAAAGCTAGTGGAAGAGGTAGATCTTCAAGGCAGAAGAAGAATTTGTGAGCTTTTCTATCTACCAGCTTTTTCCACTGCATAAATCCTTTTAACTGAAAAGAATTCTTGAACCTCTTGCCTTAGAGCTACCCTGAAGACTTGTGTGCCAAAAGTTGGCTTATTGTCTGGGTCTCTGWGACCAGTGACTTCTCTTTAAGTAAATTTATAGTGTATGTTACTCAATTATAGTGTAACAGGCAAGTAAAAATGTAGCATTCTGCTTAGAGAAATACAACTTTATTTTTTTAAATTTGTCCCTTAAAAGCTCAGTTTTTAAAAACTGAATTRCGTGGTGTACTGGTGTCCTCAGTAAGTGAACCCCTTCATGGATGATAGGGATGAATTTCTGACTTTCGGTAGGAATGTGCTTGMAAAGCAGGGCTGGAACTGAAATCAGGAAGTCAAACAACAGAGCATGGAAAATATGTGAATAGGGAAAATGAGGAAAAAAAAATTACTTCAAGAGACTTTGTAATGATAGAGGAAAATGACAGTAAGCAGCATTTAACTGGCTTTATTGAAAAATAAAATCTATATTTAGCCTACCAAATGGCTGAAATGGCTTTTAAGGGAAATACAGCATATACTACTTGGATCCAGATTTCTACCATTGAAGTTCATTGCACAGTGGAATGATATATGCAGTTATATTAGTTCCGGTTGCAAATGGTCTTCTCCCTGGCAGCTCGTCTGTATATTTATTATGAGTATTCCAGAAATGGCAATAATTATAGATGTGAATTCACTTGCATTTTCCCCATCTGGAATTACCAAGTGGCTATGCGCTGCAGKAAGGGCGTATCTTCAAAATTGCCCCGATGTTGTTTGGCTGAGCAGTCCTCTTGCACTGCTTCCTATAGGAGGGGAGAGCCGAGCTCGCAGGAGCTGTCTGCCTTTGGCAGACCTTCTGCCGGCGTCCTGCTGCGTCCTGGACGAGTTTCTGCTCTCGAGGCAGGGAGATTTCCCTCCTCTCCCCCCCGGCCCCTGCACATTCCTGCCTAAGTTGCTCTGATCATATTTACGAGACAGTAACCGAGTCAGCCACRTTTCTGCTCACATTCCTTCCTTCTCGAAGGATCCTCAGCTTCTGAACGTTGCCGAAAACCTGTCCTTTTTAACCTATAGACAGGAAATCTATAGGCAGGATTGCAGCAGGCAGCAGCGTTTGTGCATTCGATTTCTCCGTCGTTTCTGCTCGTGGCTGCAGAACGGCGAAGTTTGCGCAGCGTGCCTGCACCGGGCTGCGGCGAGCTCGCGCGCTCCGGGCCGCCCGGGCAGAGCAGCGGCTTGCCGCCCGGCGAGCGTGCCGGCGGCTCGGGAGAGGGCAGTGCCGCTCCAGGCTTCGCGGGCGGCTCCGGCAGCGCTGGCGGCTCTGCCGCTCCTTTCCTCGTCTCCCAGCAAATGCATGACAATGTCAAACTGTAGCATTTCAGAAATGTGAACAAAATACAGTTTAACAGTCTGATTTCACCCCATCTCCAAACTGCCTGCAGACACTTTTTCTTGACAAAATGCCTGTTGAATCAGAAATCACTTTCCAGTTTAACAGCGTACGTATCTCTTGCGGTCGAGGGGTGGGAGCTCCCCACGGCGGAAGGGGCTTTCTGAACGGCCGCGCTGAGTGACAAACAAGTTGTTTCGTGGTGCGGTGGTGTGCCACGCTGCTCCGATCTATTGTATCGGAGCGCTCGCCGCTCAGCGCTGGTATTAGCCTTGTGTTTTAGGCATACGCGTAGTCCCTGTGCCCTGTGCAGTAGCTCGCGATGCACCTTCGGAAGGTATTAAAAAAGCAGTGTCTGCTTGCATATTGAGCAGAAGGAGGACAAGCTATTATTAAATGATTGTAGTGAAGAAGAACATTTCTTTTCACCCTTAGGCTAATATTAAGTATTCTCAAGGTCAATTGTAAGAGAATATAGAGAAAGACAAGAAGCATAGGTGCTGTCAGTTGTATTTTGTGTTTTCATTTAACTGTAGCCTTAAAATCAGAATTATTTATAGCCTCGATATATATCTCCCAGTGGCCCTAATTCCTCCAGTTCAGGAGTGCCTGTTGTTTGTGCTCAGAAAGAAACYACGAGTTCTTCTTTGGGTTGTTCCCTTTTCTGCATGGGAAATATCTAGAGTTTCCTTAGATTCCAGTTTTAGTTACAGGTTTTCTGTTCCATGTGTTTGATCTCCCCCATACCTGGGGAGCTCTGCACCTTAAGTCTGCTCAAATACAGCAGTCATCACTGGTTCTGGACTGGATTGGTAAATCATGCAGTGATTTATATTAGTAAAGCTTGAAAATATCTGAACTGATGTTCTAAGGAAACATCTAGATGTGCAAAGATGCCAGGATGATGCATTTGAACTTTAAAGGCAGAATTACACTTCTGATCTGCTCGTGTGGGGGATAGGAATGGCTAGGGACAGGGCATTCACTCGGCCAGGGGACTTGGTGGTATTTATTACATACCGTGAAGGTGCAGTCGGCCTGAAATGTAGCGTTATGATTTTAATACAAGTGTTCAATGGGGTGTTTCATGATAAAGCTAATCTTTCAWTTTGTTTTAAATTTAATTCAACGTCACTAGTACCAGAATAACTGATTTAACATTAAAATGTTTACAGTGGCTTTTGTGTGTGAGCTTCGCTGGTGAAGGGTAATAGAAAAGAAAAATAGAATGCCAGAAAACTCCCATGAGCAGTTTCAGAAGTGAAGAGCCTACTTTTCAATCCTTCAGTGTACGGTTAATTAGTACACTAACAGGCTTTGAATAGGGTGTTATTTAGCCCCCATTTTTTCATCATTTGCAACATCCTTTCTAAACTTCTGAGTGTCCTTGAGCAAGTCACTTAACTTTCTTTGTCTCGGTTTCCAGTTTGTGAGGTGTTTGGAGGAGGTATTTGTTGGCATGACACAAGTTGTAGGACACAAAGTGCAGTGATTAATTTAAGCTTGCTGGTCCTGCTGAAGTCAAGCAAAATCAGCTGCATGAGATTAATTTTATTCTAGCATGATAATCCATTTATTTTAATTAAACAGTTGCATATTCCYATGTATAACAATATTAGAAAGCAAATATATTTAAGTCTTAYGAGTGGCTGCTGAGATGGAGATTCATGTGTATACATAGGTTATTATGAGAAGTTTTTTAGTTTAACTCAGCTTCTTGTTGGTAGACATCTCTAGTTATCATTAATTTTTAAATWAAAATGGGAATTTTGCTAATATATAGATGATCCTTGTAGCATTACTGCAGTCAGTTCATGGGTTTGTGAGAAAAGTTTGACGTGTAATTCAGCCCACCAAAAATGTGTCTCGTACTCTGCTGCAGTTTGAAAGCTAGCTTTCAGGTTTGTGAAAGCTTACGAATTTCTCAATGAATGAGGGTGAATTTTGAGCAAGTCTGAGTGAAACTAAGCTTTCTGTTGAGCTTTCTTGCATAATTTGGTTTTTATTTTGTTTGGAATTTTTGCTACTTTGTATTTTAAATATTTCACAGTAATTGTTAGATGTAAAATTTCAGTCCAGCTAGTTAACTAACTGTTTGCTTAGCTTGTTCATAAAAGGGCAGTTTCTGGGAGCTGGAGGCACATCAGCCCTTCTATTTGTCTTTACTCAGCAAACTGAAGTAGTAAGTAGGATACGGTGAACTTCAGGTGCATACTGAAACTATATTCATTTTGAAGCTGTGTGTGTGCTTAAAAGCTATATTGAAAATAAATGGATTTTAGTGAAGTAGTGAACACTTTATTGAGACTTAATAATTAACTTCCTYTGGATTTGCATAAAAAGCTTTATCAAAATTTATAATTGTAATGCGTCTTCATGGCTTGATCTCATAACTCAATATTCACTTCTAAAAAGACGATGCTTCATTTACAAGTGCTTTTTCCTGCATATTGCCTTATGGAGAGCTCCGTTTCTGCTCACATTTCCATGCCGGAGAGCTCGGTGAGAGCCAATCAGGGAACCTGACAAATGTTTCAAACGCTTATATCTTCGTTGGCTGCCGCTGGAGCACTCATTCTGTTTTCAGCATGTCAAATGATGTGTGCCGGCAATCAGCTTGCCTCACTAGTGCTCAGCAGGGGAAAGAGAAAACTCACAATGCCTCCTCTGTCTTTATAGAGGAAACAAGCAAGTAGATTTTGCAAATGCTATTTTCCAACATTAATTAAAATTTTCTAAGTGCTTACTGAGGATCAATATAGCTATTGGGGAAGCCCAGAAACAGTATTTAATAGGAAAAGGAAAAAAGGAAAAAAAAAAAAAAAAAAAAAAAAAAACCTTTTCTTTCCTCTATTCATTTGGGATCCTAAATTTAAGGAAATATATATGGCTTTTATGTTGCCAGTGATTAGATGGGTATCAGATATGTATTAACTGGAGCCCTCTTATTCTAAGGCAAATTTGTATAGAAAGACAGGTAAGGTGGCAATATTATGAGATGAGTACTGCCATTAGGTGTATTATGAGCTATTCGCAGCTTGATTTCAMAACTCATTATTTGTGTAGATTCAGCACTTTGGAGTTCCCTTGGGCCATTCTGCTGTTAACGCTGGTGCAAATGAGAGCAGAAACTAGTTCTCTTATTTATGTGTTCTCAGCATATATCTCCACTCCTTTTYTGATCATCTAGTTTAGGGATTTATCTGTACTACTTACCCTTTTCCCCTTCAGACTAAACAAACATGGCAAAATCCAGCAGTTGATAAAGAGCCATGAGAGAGCATCACTCATTAGGAGACTGGCCATGCGTTGTGCTTCTGCACACAGGCTTTTTAGGTTGGGAAAACCAGGGCTTTGGGGTTCTGGAAAGAGATGTAAAGAAGAGAAGTGGGCTTGGAAAGAAGGGGGCCTGAGAACAAGATGAACATTCTGGCTGGAGGAAAGATCCTGGAAATGGAGAACGTCCTGGAGATCAGAGTTTGAGGTAGGGGCTTCTGCCAGGAGATGCCCAGAGCCTGTGTCCAGCATCACCTGAGGTAGTACCTGCACAGCACAGACCTATAGGACTTTAGTCCAACCTCTCAGACCAGCAGCGGTTTCCCTGTTGGGGTGAGAAGGTGGGATCTTGTGAGTCCAGCACTGATGGGGGAGTGAGGGAGGAAGTGTGTGAGATAATCCAGTAGAGTAAAAGCTCTTGTCTTGCTGTTTCTTAAATAAACCCCAAGATCTAGATCCACTACAGATTGGTTGTCACTTAACTCCATTTCATCCATGATGCAAAGAGAGTGAAGAACCTCTTAGTGCAGTTTCAAAAATATCCCTTACTGTATCTCTCTTGACTTCGTAGACCTTTTTAGCAGTTGTCCATTAAAATGCATGCAGACGGAGCTTATTGAGGTAACTCCCATAAGGACAAAATTTTATCTTGGGATCAGCTGGGAAATACTCAGTTGTTATACTCAGCAATAGCATTGTTCTTCTATATGCTTGGATATGCCACTGTAGTCAACAGAAGAATCATATAATATTACATTGTAGGTATGAAGGACAAAATTATTCTGGGAAGATATTTCTGATAAGACTAGTCTGAAAAAGAGATCCCAAACAATTGTTATGCTGAGGAACAGAAAGAATATTAGTCAAGAATATTGGTTTTGAAGGTGAACAGCTTTGGAGGAGCTACCAAAAGCAGGTGTCAGTTGTTAGGCTGTAATACGAGTCCGTAMCTATTTCTTTCAGTTGACAATGTGGAGAGAAACCTGGAAGAGATGAAATCGGCATTTATAAGGGAGCTAGGAAATGCATGTTTTCTCTCTCAACAGTGTGAAGGTCTTGCTCGCGCTAGTGCAAATTACTTTACAGAACGAAACTCCACTCTTCTGCTTTATTATCAACATTCTTTCAAGAAATAGTTCCGTTTGTGCTCTTGTATTAATATATTATTATTTGTTTCCTTTTCCTAGGAGAAAGAAATATATGGGCAATGTGTCTGTATATTACAGTGTTCCCTTGTGCTTTATTACAATTTTTAAAATAATATTTCTGTTGCATAATTGTAGTTTAACATTATTTGAAGTGAAGGGTAGTGGGCTTGGGAGGAGGAGTAAAGTCAGGTCTTCTATCCCTATAGAGAAAGGGTGTATTCATATTCATTCTCTCTCTCTCATCCAGGAATTTATACCAGTTGTTTTGATCCGCTATCTGGAAGAAACCTGTATGTAGTATTGATGCAGAATTGATATAGTAACTTGCATAAAGTTTTCCTATTGCATCTTAGGAAGAAAATAAATATTCCAAAGAGTAGAGGTTATGAGTCCCAGTGAAAAACAACACTTTAGCCTAAGTGCACATACAGGCTGGTAAATATACTGCCTTCTGTCAAGGAAGGAGAACTATAAATGCATATTAGCTGAATCTATGCCAGACTGTGACTGCAGTTGGATTGTCTCAGTGATAGAGAAAGTACTACTTCATGTCAACATAAATTTTTAGATTGCTTTTGTGGGAGGGCGAAGGGGCACAACTTTCTTTAGACCTACTGCTAAGTTATATATCAGAAATACGAAACGCTGACTGTATAAATTTCAAACCCTGGACAACTTAGAAGGTGAACTGTCCTAGCCATCTCGTGGTATCTGTGGCAATTATGTGCATCTTGTTTCTCAGAGGGGTTTATTTAACTTTAGAAATGAGAAAAGAAAAGGAAAGGTGTTACGCAGAAATTCCACCTGCCAGAGGGATACTAAAAGGACTGTAAGGGCAATCCAACTTCATTATTTTCTACTGGAGCAAGTACAAAATAGAGAATTTGCAAAGTTGGTTTATTGTTTCCTTTACACAAAGGACAAGTGACACTGAATGCGCGTCGCTGGGGCTTGCCCGTCTGACAGGAAAACAAACAAGTATCTACAGAAAGCAGCAGGATGTTAGGTAAGATTAGCATTGTGCTTGCATCCGGCCTCCGGCAGCAAAGCCTGAAGATAATCTTGGAGCTGTTCTTACCTTAATTTGGGGCAAAGTGCTGGGGAAGGGCTTGGGCAAGGATTATAATTGCTCAAGCCGTTAAGGTTGGAAATGGCTGCTGCCTGGAGTTATTCTCCTGTATGACAGCATCCAGGAATTGCAGTCTGGGGTGCGATAGCCTTTCATTAACATCAGCACCCAGGATAATGATACAAGTAAAACTGTTGTACTTTATTACATTCTTGCTGTCATTTAATTGCCTGATAATAGGTTTTCATAGCGGTAGAGGCCCATGGAAAGTTGGCTGGAGTAATCCCAACTGGTGTATTAACTGTAGCAAAGTTGCTATTAACAAAGCGAGTTGTTTGGGGAGGTCATTCGGAACAGATGGCTATTATTTAGGGAAAATAGCTATAGAGCTGTGTCTCACGTGGGAAGCTGAAGTTCCCATATTTAATAGGAACTATATGAAAATGTGCAAAAGGGTTCCCAGGACTGGGTACACAAAAGAAGTGCTCTCATGTAAAACTTCACAGTGGAACCATTGTGAACAGTACGTGCTGATAGCTGCAAAGTGGCTTTTTTGGTTATGTTTTTAATATGGTCATATATACACATAAATTCTCTTAATGAACTTAACCATAAGCCATCTATTTTTGTTTCATTTCACGAGCCTGTTTTGCATGCATATATACAAACCTCACACAAAGTGTAGGCAGATTACGACCTTTGAATCATAATATTAATTAATATTAATAATATATAATGCTCACATGCAAATATGTGCTTACATATGCAGACATGGGGGTTCAAACATGGTGATGCAAATGTCGAAATGCTGGTGTTTGTTACRTTTGATGTTAAAGAGCCCTAGTGGGATTTTCTTCTCGTGAAAGAACTGATGTCTCATTTGATCACTCTGGGATGCAGTTTTAAGAAAATTAATTAGTTGTAGTGGAGTGGGCTACGAATTTTATTTTCATGAGCACTGGACAAGCTGGTTTGTAATTTAGTTGTAATTTCCAGTGTGAGGTACACTCCAGGACAGCAAGTGTATCCATCATGACTTTGTTATTGGGAGATGAGACTGAGACAAAATAAGGATGTTTTCCTGAGAGATTTCACACATAAATTGAAGTTGTAGCTGCCAGTCAAATCYCTTTTCCATTTGTGACTCCAAGCTTTCACTTATAAATTTAAATGAATAACAAAACTAAATTAAAGTCCTGGAAAAGGCCATATTGATCAAYTCGCTATTGTTTGAAAAGTCCTTTGCCCCCTCGGGTGTGTGGGAAATAGATATAATCCCAGCTGCCTAAATCATTCTAAAATTGCCAGATACCCAGTTTTCCTCCCAAAATGTGCCAGTTAACCTCACAGAGAAGGAATATGTTGCCTTTTGGGATTCTCCTAATTCTTTGTATCGGTGTCACAAGTCACTGTGGAAAGCCAAAGCAACTAAATTGCAGCAGCCCCACTGTTAGCTCGGAGTGGACTTCCGTGAGGTCCTGGTGCGCGCGGCGGGAGTGAAACTAGGCAGCGTTGGCCTGTCTGTACTCTTGGGCATGTATTTAAAAGGCTGAGTGTGTTGCTGAAATGATGCATGTTTTTCAATTGAATATAAGTCAAATACTTGAAAACACATCATTGGACTACGCTCAGCTCTTGTTTTGCTTCTCCCACAAGTCTGGAAAGCCAAGGCTGACACTGCGATCACTTCTGAAACTTGCTGGGCCTGCAGATGTGAGGGGGAATCCTTATGCAAAGGGGCAAGTCATCTTTAAAGGAAAACTGTGTCATAACTTCCAGATGATCTTTCCTTTGAGACTTATTCACCTGCTCCCACTTCCACCCTCATAAAAACGGTGTTTTAGTAACTCCCAAGAACTTTCCTATTTGACGCTTACTGTTCCAGGTGCAGTTTAGCATTGTGGGTTTTAGATCCTGCCTAATTATAAATATCTGAGCAGTCCAGCTGAAGTCGTTGGATTACTTATAGTAATATATCCCTGCTTGGTTGGAAACTGCCCAGGTGCTCCGAGAGCTTCCTCTGTGGTGCGCTGTGCCACCGGACTGAACGATGCCGCTCTGCGGGGAAGGTGCGCCTTGGCAGCCCTTTCAGCTCTGAGGCAAGGCAGCTTGGAAAACATAAGTATAATCACCATACTAAATATGCTGAAAGTTTGTAGCTATCTTGCATGTACTCTGGAGCAAGTGGCAATTGTAACATGCTGGTTTTGGTGAGCTCTTGTGTTTACTGGTTTGGGGTATTATGAAATAACTACCGTTTGCTCATCTTTTGAAAAATAATCTAAATTCTTCACATGTAAAGCAAACTGACTTTTGTTTAAAGAAATCTTTTATGCATCTATAAAAGCTTACCTATTGTTTACCATTTTTTTTGTTAAGTCTTGTACTACATTATTCTTCCATTAAATGCATTCGAAAGATGCAAAACATTCTTCAGCAGAGAGCTAATCATTTACAGGAATAGCTCATTGAATATTCTGGCCAGACCAGAACTATCAGATGTAAGTCATGGAAAGCAGAGATGGAAAAACCTGTTAGATCACCTAATCCTTCAAATCTGCTAATACAAGAAACTTTCCTGGAGAGAAGGACATGTCAAACTTAAAAGAAGAATTCCAGGAATGAGAACTTCTTGTGTGTGGTGATTYGTGGTTTTCAGATGTGACAGCACTACTGGGGAAGAGCAAGAGCAGTATGTTACTTGTTTTTTCACAGCCAGGGTTGTGCAACTTCCAAATAACTGATGTTTTGTATTAATACCATGTATTTCTTCTGGATGGCAAGAAACTGTGCAGTGCTGGGGGATGGAGAGACTTGTCACTGGAGGGATGTCTGGGAGAGACCCACCTCTGCTGTGGCTTAAGCGGCTGCTTTTGTTTCATTTGGTGCTTACAGGTTCATCCAGACTCCACTGAAATGAAGGGAGAGAGCTTCAGCGTGCTCTGGGACACGCTTGGGGCCACAGTTTTTTCTTCTGTTGAAAGTTTTAGAAGTACTACTGGTGATCTCTTCCCAAAAGAGATTTTTCTCTTGATTTTCATGGCACGTCTTTCAGGCTAAATTCCTGTCTGCCTCCTGGGGTTGCAAACCTCTCAAAGATGAAACTGAGTCTTGCTTCAAACTGCCAGATCTCAGCTGGGTTTGAAGTGAGCGCTCTTTCTTACTCTTGTTGCCTGTTTGCCACCCAGAAGTCCATCCTGTCCAACTCTTTCTTGTTTGTGTTATAAACTTCCATGTTTGTGAATAAAATCGTGCCTTTAATCAAGTTTTGCTGTAATGGTGGGAAATGTTATTAATAAATTATAAAAACTATTTCACGTAATTAAAAGTGGAGAAGAAAGTATTATTTTTACAATTATGCTGACTGTCTGTCTCTGATCTTGGAACCTTTGCCAAGGTATGTTAGAAATAAAAATGAATGCCCTGTCACTTCAACCTYGAGAAAGGTATCATTACATTTACTAAGCCAGAAATACCCTCTGGAAGTAAAGTACTGTGTTAGTTGTACCCCAGAACTGAATCTGTTAGCTTTTTTAACCTTCTTTCCCACATCTTGTCACTTTTGCATTATGAAGTGAATCACCTTAAAGGAAGTAAGTGGTAAAATGGCAGTGACTTTTTTGGGGGRTGGGGGGTTAGAAATTAAAGGTCAATAAAATACTAGCAAAATGAGAACTAGTTTTATCAGTTTACTGTGGTTGTTTTACAAACAGTATGTTTGTAGCTGATTTAAAGATAGTATAGTGCTCTTTCTGGCTTCCTTGCATGCCAGCTCCACTTCAGAGCAATATAGTAAGTGTATTTAGTAGTAGGATTTGCCTTTTTTGCGTGCATATACTCTGTATTCACGTGTGGCTTACTATCCTACAAAATACAAATACATTTCTCTGTTATTTTGCTTTGGTAAAAATCAGTATTTTCAGACCTGGACATCAAAGACAGGGTTGTATATATGCTCCTGTAGCTCATGCTTTTCCTTTCCTTCTTCACCCTGAGCTGGCTCCAGCTCACTAATGCAGGGATTGCTGGCACAGTACGTTCAGGGACACGGTGGGAGCTGCAGGACCTAGTAACGAAGCTGGATGGATAGGCTGGCAGGCAATCCATCCCAGGTAACAGCGATCACGCTAGCAATACCTGAGCAAAGCGACTTGAAACTAGCGGATATAGCCAGGCTTGGCTGTGGGATGCATCTGTCCTAAATGGAGATTTTTCAGGAATGGATGCCAGTTTCTGAAAGTTATGCTGCTTGTTTCAGGGCTGCTATGAAAATTTTACCCAGGTCTGCATGTGTTAGCTCTAAATATTTAGCTGTGATGCAGGGCTGTTCTTTTGGCCTCTTTTAGCATTTAGTCTGTTTAAATAGTTGACAAGAAAGAAAATGATACCCTGCTTGCTTTCTCCTTCCTCCTCTCAATTTCTTATATTTAGGGAGGCAGCTTTGGAGTATGTTTTAAGAACCATCTTTCACAGCATGTCAAGGTTTCCAGAAGGTTTTAAAATCTAAATTAAGCACGGTAGCAACACCGTCTGGAAATTATTTTGCTTACATGTGCAAAGAAACAAAGACTGTACCGTATGTGTTGCATACTGGAGGGGAATTACCGTTTGGAGTGGATGGTTAGAGTGACTGGGCGGGTGCAGGTAGGCATCGCAGCCGTCCGGCCCTGCTGCACGCTGTCACTGGTGCAGAATCCCCTAAGATGGGTCTCTGAGGTTCTGGTGTGTGGTCAGTTGTGAAGACTGTGTAGCTGCAYGTATTCTGCCTCTTCAACCCCACACAACTGCTTTTTTATTTGTACGACTCTTGCGTGCGTGCTCCCTGCTGCAATTTCACGAGACAAATTCTTTCTTCCTTCCTTAGCCTCCAGGTAGCAGCAGAATACCTGCTGTCGATGGGTGATTACTTGATTCCCCCCTCCCCGCATTTATCATGTTATTAATTCCCCTTCATAATATTAAAAATGTTAATTCAGTGTTTGCTAAGTCTCCTGTTTCCCAGTGAGAATAAGACCAAGCTGTTTAATCTTTCCACACAACCTACTGCAATTTTTGCGAATTGTTATCATTTTGATTACTCTGTAATGCACCTCCCAGAACAATTATAAACTCTGTAAACTGAAGCCGCAGCAAGCTGTTCGTCAGCGATTCAGGCCGGGCGGAGGAAGCCTTTGTAGCCTTGCCTCGAAACCTGGGCTCTCCGGGCAGCTTGCGCGTTCGGCGCGCGGTTGTTTCCTGAAGCCTCGAAGCCCGTGCCTGCAGGTGGGGAGCTCGGACAAAGCCGGAGCGGACCGCGAGGCGCTCGGCGGGATCAGCCCTGATCGCGGGAGAGCCCGGTGAAGAGCCCTGGGCACGACTTCGGAAAATTCAAGTTATGTAGCGTGGGAGGAAAATGAAAGTGGTCGGGAGGCACAGAAAGGGCTGTTCCCGTGGGATATAGCGTGCGGACGGCGGGCTCTGCGGAGGGCGTCAGGCGGCTGCCCRGACGGACGTGCACGTTGGGCCTCAAGGTCTCTCTTGGCGTATAAAGTCCTGTCTGTTCGCAAAACATCTGAACTGGTTTAGAGGGAATGATCATTTTGTATCTCTAGTCAGTCTTCTGAGTGGAGTTGGGGATTTTCCAAGTTCATGTTTTGTGTTTTATTTTTTATTTGAGATCTTGCTACCTCTGAAAGGATTTTCTAAGTCTCTCCAATATTCTTATGTTGCCTAAGGTTTCCTCCATTTTTTAAAAAAGTATCTTTTCAAATCTTTTGACTATTTGAGGTAAAATCTACACATCGCTGTGASCAAAACAGGCGCAATTTATTTGTTGTTGCTAAAATGATTGTTTGTATGGTCTCTGGGGAGAGCCCAGCGGAAGYTCACGCTCCTTCCAGGAGGGGAAAGCTGCTGAATGAGGGATCCGATTCCTTCGGCGCCCTCCTGCCACCAGCCTTTGCTAGACCTGGCATCCTTGCGCCATGACCGTGGCGGCACGCAGCGATTCTTTCTGTTCGGGTTCCAAGTGTGAATTAGTCCGGTAAAATGAAAATGCAGAAAAACCAAGCTGTAACTGCTTAACAAAAAGAATAAGCACAGGATAAAAATAGAAGAATGCCTTTGTCGTGGAAGGATTATTACAATTGTGTTCAACTATGTGGTAGGGTTTAATATGAATGGGTATGTGGGTGACTTGAAAAACTACATCAGGTATTTTGTATACCATGAGTTAAAGCATATATGTTGCCACCCACAGTGACTTGTTCCAAGTGGCTTATATTTGGCACAGTATGCCTTTAGATTATGGAAAGAAATACTAAGCATGGAGCTCTTATTGCTCCTCTCAGGCTTGACAATTACGAAAAATAAAAAATTCACTAGAGCCTAAGCTATTAGATAGTTATAAACATAGGGAGAATTAAGGGACAGGAAAATTATAGCAACCCAACTAAACTACTATAATTAAGGCTGAATTGCTTTTTATATTATAGCATTTGTGAAGTAGAACGTTGAAGTAAGTGAAAAGTAAAAACTCAAAKACTGTATCAGGCTTAAATTTTGATAGGACAGATCTATTTTATCTACTGGACGTGTATGTATAATTTTCAGTTTCTCTAGTTTCTTCTAGTTTCCTCCTGTTCTCACTGATGGTGGTTTGATTTCCAGATTCAAATATTTCCTGAGCTCCTCAGCTGGAATGTGAGAGCTGTTCTCATGCAGGTACAGAAAGACGATATAAGGGACCGTAACCCTCTGTCACCTTGGATACCATTTACAAAAGGCTCCTAAACCGCTTGCATGAATTTCAAATCCCATGTGTTGGGGAATCACAGACCCCTTAACATCATTAGTGTTCAAATTAAGATCCAAATGATTTTTTWAACTAGTTTGTTTCAGGCTTTTTGCTCTGACATGCTTCTGGGTAGGAGACAAGCCTAAACCAAGGCCTGTTCAGCAGAGCTGTAGGCTTGCTGCGTGTCTTGGTCAGTCCTCTGCTAGTAACTTTTGAGCCCAGTGGTCAGCTCCCACAGAAGCTGACAAAGATGTAGTCATTCCAGAGAAATTAAATTCCTACAAATTTGGTGAAAATTCTCAGCTGGGCAAAAAAACCTCCCCTTGAAATCCAGCAGGGAGGACAAGGCAGGCAGTGCTCGGTGTGAGGGGCAGCAGCCGGGCCAAGGCGAGCAGCGTGGGGTTGCCAGTGGGGCAAGGAGAGGGCGGCAGTAAAGTGGAAGTACAGAGAGGAGGTCGGCAAACGCAGGAGGCTGGCCTTGGTGTCCGCAAGCTGGTTTTGCATGGCCCATTTGTACCAGGAATAAATCCTAGTGTGGGGGTTTCAAAGGAAGCTCTATTGCGTGTGGCTGGCGGCTTCCTTGCAGGAGGAAGAGTGCCAGAGTAGTCTGAAGCCTTAGAAAAGACAAAATATACAAGAAAACAAAATGGTCTTCAGGCAGAAGGTTCTCAGGTGGATGGTGACCGCCAGGTGAYGTTACTGATGTGTAGATTGCACTGATCTCCTCAGGGCTGTGTTCTGCTGTGTTTGGATGCAATGAGGTAGGCTAGTGGTGCTGCTTGCTCCACAGATTGCACAAACAAGGAGTCAGTTCCTTTGAAACCATAAGACAGACTTAAAAATCTTGAATACATAAATGTGGGAAACTTTTTAAAATTATACCCTGAGTTATGAAACCACAAAACTTGGAAACACATCTTAATGCTACTGATGTTGATGGTAAATTGGTTTCATTGCTAAGGAAGTAAGGCCAACCCTGAGCGCTTCTGTAAGTCCCARCCAAACTGAACATTGATCTTGGCACATTCAAGAGAGTGGGAAAAGATGATTTTGTCTTGAATGGCAGCAGCAGTGAATCTTTTTCCTCTGTTTCTAAATTCCTTTTCATGTGAGTTTTGCTGTCTCTTTGTAACCATCTGCTGCAGTGCTGTGAACTCTGAGCTTGTTTAACATTTAAGACTTTTTTCTTTGTTTTTGAGGCTGTGGAGAAGAGCTGGAGGATATGAACTCTCCCTCGTTTGCTTTTTCATTTCTGAACTTTCAAAGGGCATCCCAGTTTAAGGGATTTCAGAATTCGTTGTTAAAAACATAACTCTATTTTAAATTGCCAGTATTTTTTGAAACAGATGTCTCTAGCATCCTCTAGGATCTCCATTCAACCCTAAATGTATCTTCATGGTATTCTTGCCTTGTTGGCTGCAGAAAGGTGGATATGTGACTTGGTATGCTGTGTGTTTTTAAGACGCTAAACTATCCATTTTGGTTTCTAAAAAGGAGTTGTTTCCTGAAATAAGTATTGGTAATACTGACAAGAATTTCCTGCAGATGAATGATGCATGAGAAGAAGGTAGACTTTAGCTCAAAGATAAGAGGTTTGTTAAATGGAAGATAACAGATATTTGCAAAGGGCAGGAACTTCTTAAATCTAACTTCTCTTTAAAATATAGGCCAATCCTACCTAAAAGAAGTGGGGAGTCTTTCCACTGGCTTTAGTGTCGATAGGATTAAGCCCCAAAAGATTTTAGTTATTAGGAGTAATAATGGGTGTTGTAGGACCCTGGAACAGCACATTTTAATTTGCTTTTAAGTGTATGAAAACTTTTCTGCCACAGACATGCCAACTTGTTGTTACAGTTTTACCTGGTAAGCTGTCGGTAGCTGCCACCGCGCTGACTTGTTTTCAGACTAGTGAGGCCATTGCAGAAGCCCCAGCTCTGCTTGGGGGCACTCGGGCTTGTCCGCTGCTCACCGGGATAGCATGTGGTAAAGCCATTTCTGGGTATCCTTTGAACCAAAAACGGTTACTAATTCTGCCTTTGTATGATTATGAGTCCCCAAACCCTGACAGGTTTATATAATTTAAAGCAAAAGCTTATGTCTGAAAAGCAAAGCAGTCATTTTAATCAYGCAGTCAGAGCCAGACCTCTGCCAGCCGCCACGCTCTGATCCGGAGTTAAGGAAGACGGGACACGTCTACTGACGCAGCTTGGATGCATTAGTCTGCTTAGGTTGTGCTCCTTTTCGCTAGAGCTGTGAGAGCAGCGATTACTGATGAGTGAAAACCATCCCTAAAGTTTAGTGCCGTAGTGCACTGAACTAATGACAGCTCGAGTTGAATCTAGTTGAGTGGTTTTGTTTATTTTATCAGGAAAAATAGCTGTAATGGTTGCCAAATGACCGAATGAAATGAGGAACAAATGTTTCCAGGATTTTAAGTGAGGATTGCAAACCACAGCAAATTCAAAAAAACAACCCCTCCCCGCGCCCCCCCCCCAACCACAACAGATCCTGCAAGCTGTAAATTATTTCTGGAAGCTTCTGRGAGTACAACCTCTGCAAAGAAATTTCAGAAATAGGGAATGTTACCTAACTCCACTGATTTTGCCTTGAGAGAAACGAGTGTACAAATACGTACCAAGCGTATATGTTTTAAAACATGATGTCCAGGACTCTTGCTTCTCTGTATTTAGTTACTTGGTACGAATCACGGTCCTGAGGAAATGGTCCAGATTTCATCAGCAGTGTGCTTTCTGTATTTTCAAACTAAACTAGTTTAGTTTACTGTTCCATTCATAAACTCTTGCTTAAGTTTTGTTTTTAAAAAAACGAAACAAAACTGTTGCTTCCAGAGCGGGGCCTCCTCCTGCAGGGTGGGTGTTTCTGCCAACAACAAACCAAGGCGCGACTGGTGGCAGAGGTTTGCAGCGTCCTGCTCTGTGCCGAAGACCAAGGTAATCCCTTGGTATCAGCAGTAGCGGGCGTAGTTCTGTGGACCACCACAACCCTCCTTTTCCATGGATCTGAATGGGATTGGAGTGATCTCCCGTATTAAAGAAGGCTTCCCAAGGCCTGGGCTCCAAGAGCAGGAGCTGTTGAACCCTGAATTAGCCCAGGTTTTGTATTTTGATGGTCGTCAGCTCTAGTTTCTCCAAGACAGTTGCATAAAATTTGTAGTTACAAAGCTTACAACTGCACAGGTAGGAATAGGCAGAGCTTACTAGTCCAGGAGGGCTAGTCTTGTGAGACTGGTGCAAGTGGCTGACTCCTTCATCTGCTGTCAGGTAACTTCCAGTAAAATGCCATTGAACTGAATGTTTTTCTTGGAATGATGCAAATGATTTGAGGTGGCAACCTCTATAATGTGGCCAAAATCTGCGAGGACCAAACCTGRGTGTGGAGCGCGTCGTACCTGTAGAAGGTACAAGGCTGAGAGAAAGCCTAAAGCAGAGACCCCAGTGAACMTAGATCCAGGTATAAGTATCCCCTGGAACTGACCAAAGAATTGTACCTATGCTCTGTACTATTTTTAGATTTCTTTTTTTCAGAAAATATTTTATCTGTTAAATTTCATTATGTTTAAAATAAAGTGATAAAGTRTAAAAGTAGAAAAGTAGCACGAACATTTACACAGTTGAGCACAGTTTTTGCCTTCATTGAATTTTGTGTGAATTATAGCATGAAATTCCAAAAAGAGCTGGCTGAAGACGTGATTTGATGCCTGAGTAGGGTAATTTTGAATTATAACTTATGTTTAAAAAGAAAAATCCTATTGAGACAAGAGAGAAGGGAGGGAGATATACTTATTATATTCAAGAACTGTGATATATAAGCATCAATGATTCCATTTGTTTTATATATTTGTCACTTTAATGGTTTATTATCAGGGTWCCAGTCAAAATTGGCAACAAACGAATGCAGCTTTACTTTGATTCAAAGTCTGCAGCAGATATGCCAGCAGAAAGGATAAATAAGGCATGGAAAATATGCTGTTAATAAAGGAAACGCAAGTAGTTATAAGCATATTTCACACACTTTATTTTGATTTCAAGCAGAGTGTTAAATGCACTTAAATTACTAAGTCATAGTGAATAGTACCCTGAACCTGGGTTGAAATATTCACTTCTAGAGCAAACTTGGGTTTGTTCTTATAAATCTGTTCTTATAAATCATTTTCAGGAAGAGAATGTTCAGTTTTGGTTGTTTCTGAATTTTGCGTACCCAACAGAAGGGGAAGGTCKTCTTTGTGAGAACCTCATTGCTATTCACTGCAATTCTCCATTCCAAGGGGAGAAATATGCTGGAGGATTTTATAGCATCAGGACTGTATGTTATTCTGTCCTTCAATGGCCAAACACAATGTATAGGTGAGAGAATGTGATGTGACTAAATATAGCCCAGTACTATCACTCTTTTTGATGCCAAAAAACATTGGCTGACCAAGCAACGGCTGATTAAAGGTCAGCTGGCGCTGTGTCAGTCAATTAAACTCTGCTGTGCCCTTTTGGACCAGTCTCTTCATCTAACTGTGGGAGTGTATGAGAGAGTCTCAATTAAAGAAGTTTAGAAGTAGAGTAGCTGCGCGCACTTCATGGTACAGCTGGATTCTCTGCCTCAGGTTTTACTTGCTGACACCTTTCTTCTTCCCATGGCAGGAAGAGGAGGGAAAAAAGAAATGAAATACAGTAATTTAAACAGCATACTTGCAATTTTAAGACACCGAAGAAATGATGCTAACTCTTTTCTGGGTCCTGTTGGGTCAATGGCCATGTCTGTACTGCTTCTACATGTCGCTTCTCAAATTGTGTTACTCTGTTACCTGCCTCTCTTTTTTCCCCTCCTCCTCCCCTATCCAAGCTGTATCCACTGCTAGCCAAATTCCTTGATAGCATTTGAGACTGATCTAGAAAAACATCGCACCTAGAAACAGGAGCTGAGAGAAATGTTTGCAGAAGCAATGCCACCCTCTTGCACCTTTTTGCCTTTGATACTGGGTTCATCTATACTGGCTTAGATCTTTTGCGAGCGTAGTTGTTACTTCTCCAGTTTATCCCCCAGATTAGGCATGACTGGCTCTATGACAGTTTTCGACAAGAGATCAATCCGGAGGGAGGGGACTGTTTTGGTCTCTTAGTACCCTCGTATATGCATGATGGGGAAAACCCATTGCAAGAAATAAAGCATGTTCTTTTCAGACACAAAGCTCTTCTTGCCCATTGATCTGGAGCTCCAGATATCACTGGGGCTTGCTTGTAAGGTCTGCAAATCTGTAGTGAGCCATCACTGCAGAGGAGCTACAGCAGCTGTGCGAGTGACCCTGGGGGGTTTCTGAGCCTGGAAGGCAGGAGCTGCCACAGTTCAGTGGCCTCCTCAAGACACATTGGGGAGAATCAGCTGAAAGGTAGGGAAAACAAACTTCAGAATAAACCAAAAAAGGACTTAAAAGGTAATAATCAGCCAGCCAGGTAGAGTAGTTTATATGTGGTATTGCTGGCAGAAAAAACTACTGACTCTATTGCTTGGAGAGAGGGGAGGGTTTTTGCTGCCCCATCGATTTCAGCTGCATATGGGAATTCTTTGTGCTTGTATGACTAATGCCTGCCTGGAGGTCCGCAGGTGAACTGGAAAAATACATGTTTAATACAAGAAAATAAGAGAGAAAAGCAACTTTCTTTTTTTCTGAAGGCCAGAGTAGGAATGGACTGCCTTATCTATCCAGAAGGAATAAGTAATACCTGGAAAGAACCGATGATGGACCATTTGTGCAGACAGGCAAAGGAGAACAAAAGCAGGGAGAATGATTTTAGAAGATTTTTCTTTCTTTCTTTCTTTGTTTTTTTTCCCCTCTCCTGTAGAAGGGAGGAAGGGCTGAACCAGCAGCAATGTAACACACTTGAACAGGTTAGCAGAGGGAATGCCTTGTAGTTTCTCTCCGGAGTGTGCCTTCACATGCGGGTATTCAGTCTTGGCGGTTGTCGCTCAACCCTGACGGAGCTGTTGTAGCGGACTCGTGCTTACTGTTGTACCCAGATCCCCAGGCCCTGCCCTAATGTGCTTTCAGTCCTCCCTTGGCCTGGAACGGCTGCAGCAGCATCTCCCTGGTTGGTGGTTCGGCTGCACTGGGGACCCAGCTGCGGACGTGAGGCTGCCCTGCGCCTGCTTTTCCGGCGCCTAGAAGCTGTGTGGGGATGGCTTTGAGGTCTGTGGCATGTGACTGGGACTTCTGGGCACCAAATTGTACGTGGCTGGAGCAAGCTGAGATGTCTCAAAGCCAGGGCTTGTGTATGGCACATGTGTGGATGAATTAACACTGATACATCCAGGGCGCTTTGGCCACAGTGCATGTGCGCACGAGCTGAAGCATCGCTGTAGTTCATCGCGCAACCCTGTGCCTGGGTACCTGTTCTGACACCCCAAGCTGCCTGTGAAGAGTCATTCAGGGTACCGTTTCTGGATCCCTGAGACTTAAAATTTGTGTGTTACAGAGTACAACATAGTTGTGGCAAAGACACCTAGGCTTTTGTAGAAAAACAGCGCTTTTTAATTGAGTGTGCCACCCTGTGTGAACACCCGTTTGAACAGGAACCRTCAGTATCTAGGGATGCTCCGTTGTCCCTGGGCTTCCAGGTGTCCAACTCTTTCAAGGTTTTAAGTGACAGGGTGATAAGAATGTGTAAGGTTTGTGTAGACACCTCCCCCAAACTGTTAGGCTGGAGTGAAGAAGAGTTGGGCTTAAAGGTGTGCGAGGAGGCAGCTCTGGGCTCGTTGTGTCGGTGCGGGAGCAGCAGTCTGGCGTGGGGCTGAGTGCACGCAGAGTCTTACTTGCACTGTGCACCTCCAAGCTGCAGGAACAGGGCTGCATTTACAAAAGACAAGAACAAGAAAAAGGAAGATAAAAGACTACAGCAGGAAGGAAAATCACTTTAAGTGTAATTCACCACTTGGCTCTGCCCAGTGGATGGGATGTAAAGAGCAGGGTTTGTTCTCGCGAGATGCTAGCTGCTCTCGGTCTGTTCCCTTTCCGGCGTGCCGCAGTCCTTTCCCTCTGCCTTTGCCCTGTGCAGCCTTTCTGTGCTCTCTGTTGCTTTTSAAATCTCAGAGCCAGAATGTGTGGGTGAAAACTGCCTTCCCAGAGCAAGGGAGGCCAACTCCTGGCAGCCAGGGTCCCGAGCCTGCAGCGCTGCACGTGGCCGGAGCCCATTCCCTGCTCCATGGATCAGCTCCCGTTTTTTAGGGCTTTCTGTGCTGAGCAGCTGAATGCACTGAATGGCCACTCTTGCCTGCAGGTTATCTGCTGCAATTAGCAGGGGGTTGGACGGTGTGCACACGTGCAGGAGAACCCACCATAGCATCCTGTAAAGCTGTGCRCTCTCTGAAAGCAGCCTGCTCCTTACAGTCAGCGAGGGAGCGTGGCCCGAGCCGTGACGCGCTTGGAAACACCCTGCGCAGAACGGGGGACCGCTCTGCCGCCCCCAAACAGCCGCACTGCGACCTCCACCTGGGAACAAGGCAAAAGAAAATTATTGTGGAAGAACATGACTTTCCCTCACACTATAGAGGGGCCTGTTAATTTTGCATCACTGGTTTCTCAGTTATGTTTGATTATCTAGCTAGTTCTTGCAACCATAAAAATGATGGGGCTGTGCATACTTGCTGCTTCTTAGGGACAGTCCTTAATACAGAAATATAATTCTGAAAATTTTACTGCACTTCAGGAAGAAAAAAAACTGTTAGGGGCAAATATATGTAACTTGTAAGTGGCAATATATTCTTAGTCCTTTTACCTGTATACGTAACATTTAGTTGGTAGTAATGTGCTCAGCCTACCAGCAAAAAGGCATGCTTAAGGGCATAAAATCTCAGGGCAAAATAAAGATATTAATCATTGGAGGTTTGCAATTGTAAATCCGCTCGTACAGCGGAGGAAGCAGTCAGGGAGCCAAGTGTCAGGGCGAAGAGGCCGTTTGTCAGGCTGCGGAGGGGAAGGTGAGCAGCGAGTCAGGGCGCTGCTGTCTCTCGGAGGCAAATCCGCCGGCCGGCCCCGGCTGCGGGGCGGCGCGACGGCACGCGGCGCAGCTCGGCGGGGACGCTGCTCTCAGGCGCCTCCTCGTTTCTTCATTTATTTGTTTTCGTTCGTTCCTCGTAGTAGGTGGACAAGGAAAAACGTTTTTTTATTTGTTTGTGTGGGGTTTTTTTTGAATCTTTGCAGCGTGTTGGAGACTGCAGTTACCCTTCTGCAGCCCCGCTAAGGCGGTGTCTCTCTCCTTACTATTCGGAGACTGTTCTTGCTTCTCAAATTTCCTTTGCTTCCTAAAGGGAGGAAGTGACAAATAATTCTGCCTGCCTCTGTGTAATGTCTGGACTTGTGAGCAAGCTATGGCTGAACGCTGCTCTTTTGCCTAAGGCCTTTGCAAGGCGTCTAGCCAGCGCTGGCCGCCTCGCAGGCGCGCGAGCAGCCTGGGGCTTCGCTCGGCCGCGGACGTCTGCAGCGCGCCCGCCTCGGGCGCCCGCCGCGCGGGCAAGGCAAAGCGGCGTCTCGGTCGGAAAGGGGATAGCTCCTGGCGTTGTGYGCGCGAAATGGAAAATAACCTATCAGAGAGGCAGCCTGCGGGAGGGCGACTATTTTAATTCTGCTTTTCTGTTGTTTTGAACCTGTCGGCTTTATTGCTAGTGTTTCTCTTGAACGAGAGCGTGGCTGTTGTTGCTGTAGTTTTCAGCCCTTGGTTAACGTCTGCTTGACAATCCTGGTCCGACTGTTGGACACCTACAGTTCTGCACTTTACRCTCTGCTTGTGTGTTTGTCCCCCAAGAGTCGAGGATTTGCAAGAGCTGCTGGGAGGCTCGGCGCAATACTCCACACAGTGCTTACCCTCTTTATCTAAGACTGAAAACAGTTGCTGGAGAGGGAAGAAATAAATTTTATGAGCTCTGAACGAAAATAGCAGTGCTCTATCTTCCCATCAATCTGTAATTCTCCCTCTTTCTTTTATGAATGTGACATCTTTAATTAGTTTGCAGTGTTGTAAGAAAAAAAAATCATATGATCAAATCACCTAACTAAAATATCAATATTTGCAAGATAATTTCTATACATTTTATTAAATTTGAGTACAGTAGAGGCCATGGAGACAGCTGCTTTCTCCCTGGCAAGAATTCCTTTGAGAGGTACAGCTTTTTTCTGTGTACCTTTTATAACCTCTGCTCCTTCTCTTTGATGCTGATGTTCCATTTTAATAGGACTCTCCCCTTTACCATAAGAACTTCRGGGTACTGTGAATAAGGATTTGTCTGTTCAGCTTTAGTTTATTCTTGCTGTCACCTACATGCTCTTTTATGTGTGTGTGTGTGGTGTTGTTTTTTCCCATCAGAAGGGAAGTATCGGGAAATATGATCTGCTACAAGCTTTATTTCAGATTTGAAGTAAACAACACTGTTTCTGTATTTTCCCTTAGTCCTGGACAAGTAGGATGTCTCGGCATTGCTAAATGCCTTGTTGTTATTCCATTTGCAAACTTAAGAGTTTTCTCATCTTTTGAGAACACTGCTCCATCCCAGTAGTAACAATTATGGAAGAGCTGTTAGTTGAGTTTGACTTTTGGCCAATTTATTAGCATTTATTCTAACTTAATTTGCTTTTTTTCYGATACCTGATTTTTTTCCCCCCAGTACTTATTTTAACTATGTTAAAATAGTGACTTGTACTTTTTGGCTGCATAGTCAATGTTTTCCCCCATCTGTTTTTGGGGAAGGTAGGCATGAGGAGTGGTAGTGCCTTGGCTCTCCTCTGGTAACTCAGCAAAGGTAGCTAAAGAGAGTGGCTGGAGCCGTCTGGGCTAAGGACACGTTGGGCTAAGGACATGTTCCCAGGCTTTAGCTGGGAAGCAGCACAGCTAGGCGCTGTCCCRTGCAGCGGCGGCGTTTCTCAACCCTTGTGCCCGCTACATCTAGTTCTRAAATTGTGAAATTTCTTGTTCCCCATCTTGTTGTTACTGCAGCTCTTTAACCTATTCCTGCTTCTCGCCTGCCAGCTCTGTGCGGGGAGGTGTCACATAGTCCATTAATCTAGCAGTGAAAATCAACCCTTAAGTGGTTTCATAAAGCTGAAATGAATTTASTGTGAAACAAAGAATTCTCTGTTTCTTTTTACATATTCTTATATTGTAAGTGTGTATTAGTGTGTCATAGTGCTGTAACCTTCTACAAGACAGTATATATACTCCATATTCTTCTTCATTGAATCCTAAAATGTATTGTGTGGGTTTTTTTTAATCATTTCAGGTAGCATTTATGTTCCATGTTTCTACACATACAGAAAAATAAAATATTAATTATATCTGTTAAGTGATATATGTTCTGGAACAATTTCATAAATCCTTACTTATAAAAGAATAGGAATATGTTTGTTTTACTTACTGTAGAGTGGCTTACTTTTAAATTCATATATAGAAAAAAGTATGCTGGTATGCTGAATTTTCTTGGGAGAAAAAATAAAGGAAAAAGAAATGATGACAGTTATTGAGACCAGTCAGCTCAGTTTTCTAAAACTGTACTGAAATGTGTCTGAAAAGTAAAAGGTGAAAATAGAAATAAAAGATTAAAACAGAAAAGTGATATTTAATGGAAACATGTTGATAATAAAAATATAAATATTTTAAATGCAAGAATGCACTGTAAAATAGTGAGTTAAATATTCAGACTGTTTTTTTTCTGTTTCCTGGTGGATGGGATCCCATATGGAGACAGTCGCTGCTCCCTTTCCTTTCCTATGGGATGTTTGACTATCCCAAATGCCTCCCCTTCTCCTGGATGTGCCGCAGGTTTCAGTGTGGCCGTGAGACCATCTTTGGTTCCTGAGACTGCTTATAGGAGCTGGCTTCCAATTTTGGAGATCTAGATTTACACCTGCAATTAACTGCAGGCGTAACTTATAGATGTTTGGTGGGGCTATTTCAGATGTTTAGCTTTGGTCCTGGTTAATGAGTTTGCTCAGTGTTATGAATCAACTGTGTAGTTAATCACAGGGACAAAACTTTGGCCTGCTATTGGCAAGTGCAAAACTTATGTTTACAAGGTCAGGCACCAGCTATAAAAGTCAAGGTTTCAGCTTTTAAGAAGAATGACTTTTTTTTGGAATAAATCCTTATAATGGAAACCTTAGTACACTTTTGCTCAGTTAAATGGGAAAGGACAGCAGGAGGCATCTCTAGACAGATGCTGAATTTCTACACTATAGATGCTGAACTTCTACACTATAAATGATTATTAAAAGATGCATTAAAATAAGTAAATGTTTGCATTAAATAGCATATGTGAAGTATCAGTGACCATGTCCATGGTCACAGAAACAGCTAGTGCTGTTATACTGTGTCAGATGTGTTRCACAGGCGTTCAGGTGTTCACAAGAGTTACATGTCTGAGAGCATTGCTGTATTCTTGAGCAGCGCACAAACTATATGGGGAGTTAATATAGCAAATATATTCTTGCWGTATTATCGCTTTGCCTGGAGTAGTATCGAAACTCAGTCCCGGAATCTAATCTATTCAATCTATTGTTTGTGTCTTTCAGGGTTACAGGAAGCACATCTAGTACCAAAGGAGCRCTATGCATAATGAACAACTTCACTGGTAAGAAATATTGCACGGGATTTTCAGTTTATATTTGGTAAGAGACGAAATACATTTGGCATAAAAAATGGTAGCAGCAAACTTCCTCTAAACGTATCTATAAATTGTCAGGGACAATTCATCAGCTGAGGAGACTGGTATTTTTGGTGGTAATGAAATCCTACTGAGTCATACATTTAACAAATTCTGCTGGCTTTTGACTGATAGCTTCTACAAAGAGTCAAAATGAACCATTGCTMTATCTATGAGATATTTTTCCTTTCACAGAAATGTTGCAGACTTTTTCGTAAAATTATCTTCATGTAACCTCCAGCTCTGCCCGTCCTTCTCTCTCCTTCCTCTCTTCCTGCCCCCCCACCAAATCCAAACATAGTTTATATAATATACTCTTCATGTCAGTAGAAAGCTCTGTGGAAGTTGTATAACATGATACTTAATGACTAAAAACATTGGTAGAAACCTTGTATCGCAATGTGCACATTGAGCATTGCAGAAGAGAAATGGCTGTTTTGTGTTTAAGCTTGTTGTAATGCAGTTCTTTCTCTCTGGGTATCTGTTATGATATATTCCCAACAGGATATTAAACAGTTAATCTAAACAGAGATACTGGCTCACTTTCCTTGTAGGAAATCTAATCTATAATATAATGTGGAATACTTTCACTAGGTTTTGAGATTTATTCACTTACAGATTGCCAGCAGTATATASAGCAGCAGTACCTTTCCTTTCCTTTTTCTTTGTCTCCTCCATGTTGTAATTGGGATCTTGAGTTCTAGTTCATGGGGATATATGGGGAAAAAAAATACTGTGTAAGACATTGATTTAAAGGGGGAAATAAAAACAGAGAGAAAGAATTCCTTGGGTCACATAATGTGAGAGTGAATGTATCTTCAGTTTAGGAAACTTGGTTAACAAAACATAGAATCTGTTTGCTTTATATGGGACAAGTTCCCTGATGCTTATTTTCCCTTACTTTCCCACTAATATCTACCTGCAGTAATAGGAAACTTCCATGATAGTTTTATGAAATTATGTGAGCAGACTGTGTCTCAAGTGATGTTGCTTATTTGCCTTCTGAGGAAGCTACAGTGTTCCTAGGGTCTGAGGGAACACAAGCGAAGCATGGAAGAATGGAAATGTATTGCAGAGAGGGCTGCTGGAAAACATTCTGTTGGTTAAAAAAAAATCAAGGGCTTTAATTATGCAGAGAAAATATTGGTTTTAGCCTATACACTCTTTCAAGAAACGATTGCATTTTGTGTTTGGGAGATACCAATGTGATAGCGACGATGGCAGTGCTGTGAAGTATGTGAGTTACTGCATAGTGGTGCTGAAGTTCATGGGACTCCTACCAGCCCTATCTGGAAGTGTTATCTGTCTTGCAAGTACTCTAAATATACGTGGAACATTCTATAAGAAACATTTACACTCCATTTTCTACTTCATATACATGCCTTTCTGTAATCAAAGCCATGAAAACATTGAGGCTCTTCTGATACACGTTGACTTTTGCCTTAAGAAAACCTACTAAGTTTTAACAACCTTGAGATACAGACTTATGACATCACAAGTCAATATTACTAATGAGTTACTAAGACTTAACATTTTTAATGATTGGCAATTGAGATTGCTACTTATTTAGTTCATTATCACTAGGCTGGAAAAGCACTTTTCCCTGGGGGTAACGAATTGGTCTTCTGCATCTGTGAAACTGGATTAACACTATAGTCTTATTGACTCTAAAGTAAATCCTTGTTTGAAATGGTCTCTTAAATATGACTAAAGATGTATCTAGATTTAAATTCTTGTGACTAGGAAGATGAATCTACATTTGCCAGAACTGATAATGGAAGATGGCTGGTTAGTTAAATTGAGCTAAATGAACTTTTAAATAATGGGAGATGAATTCTCTGTGCTACAAATTGCAGGTTAAATTCTGCTTTGTATTAATGGTTTCTGTTGAATTATTAAGGGTTTATGCTATAAATACTGTATTCTAATAGCCATTTTTTCTTTACTCACCTGGAAGAGTGCTTGTATTACATGCTAGCTTCTTGATGAGTATCTTGATACTTCCTGCAGGGTGGATAATGGTAACTTATTGATGCATTTTGACAGCTTTTCAAACAGGTTGGCTCCGTGAAACAGAACTGTATAAAATTTAGCCTTCTAGAAGTTAACATGTAATTTGTCATCTTAGGAACAATAAAACAGGAGTTGAATGTTTCTCAATTTTCTGAGCGGTAAAACACACCCTTTTATCTCTGTGAAATACTTTTTGCTTCTGGCACAGAGGAAGAAAGCTGAACACAGGAAATCCCTGTGTGCACTCTGAGCTCCCGGAGCTGTGGGTGCATGCAGKAAGGGTGCTGGAGCAGGTGGGTAGTCGCAGTGTCTCTCTTGCCTTCTCCTCCAAAGGAGACTCACTGGAGATGAGGATGATGACAAGCTCCTCTGATCTGCTCTCAGAAACAGTTTCTTACTTGACTGCCCAACTGACCCAAAATATCTGGCTTCCTTGTTCTTTGTTTTCCCTTGRCTTTTGCATGGTGTTGAACGTGCGTGCTGCTGAGGAGTAGATTTCAGTAGCAATTATGTCAACATGAACCATTCCAATCCACAGAAAAGCCAAATACTACTGTTTCCAGATATTTCTGCTTTTAATCTCCTAGTGCTTGTATTTGGCTCATAATTAACTGTAACAACACTTGCTTTATGTAAGAGAAAATACTGTGTACATTGAATATTTCAAAACTGGGCCTAAGATCTGTTTTCTTTTTTCGCTGCAGGTTATTAAACCCTCTATCATACAGGAACATGTTTTTTGGTACAAGGTCAACATAAGAACTTTTCTAATATTAACTTCAGTATCTTTTTCTTCACTGCAACAACCTTTATGAAAACTGCTTGCAGTGCTGTTCACCAGAGTCTTCTGGGTACTCTAAGCCCTACAGAGGGTTATTTTATTTTATTCTAGTTACTCTGTGTACATGGTTGCACACATTTTATTTCCTCCCTTAGAGGTATGGGAGTTTAAACAATGTCTATACAGAACTGGAATTTTTCTGGCCAATATTTCAGAGAAGTAGGTGGCTTAAATGAGCACCCAACAGTGAATGGATAAATACCTGGTGTCTTCAGTGGCATCAGATGAACTCTGAAGTGTGTTTATCTTTTATTCACCACAAAGTGGATTTAGACTCTATCATATGACTGAAGACATAACCCTAACAGACTGCAAATTCTGAAGAAGAAAAGGTTTCCTCAAAGCTATTTTCTGTGTATGTGAAATAGGGAGGAGTCTAATAAGATTTGAGACTGTGACTTGCACAAGAGTAAATGTTTTCCTTCAAAATCAGTTTTATCTAGCAGAAAGTCTAAATAATTTGAGGTTTTAGTCTAGTGCTAATTAATTTATCTGAGAAATACAAATGGATAAAAATGACTGAGAGAATAATGGGAAAGGAATATCATCTCAATTGTGAGAGAAAGATGAGAGATTTGGAGTCAAAATAGGAAATGTAATGTTTATATAAAATGTTATGGGAATATCTAGTGCAGTTTAAGCATTTCAAATACGTGCTTTTGACTGGTGGCCAAGAAGGTGAAGGAGGTCAAAGGAGTATGTGTGGATGGTGCATGGTTGACAGACTGTTAGTTAAGGATTATGAGAAAAAAATTAGAGGTGGAAGAGAGAACGGGGAAAAAATGGTGAAAAGCAGCTTTTCTCATAGCAGCTTGAAATAGGTAGAGAAGGCAAGTAAAGCCAAACGAAGCTGTCCTAGCCTCCCTAAGGAGTTCGATTCATTGGAATATCTAACAGCTTTTTTGTGTGCTGTGAGGTTGGGTCGTCTTAGCATGTTTTTCAGCAATTCTACTCATTATGTACCGTAATAGGTGATCTTGGGGTTCAGAGGCAAATACATACAGGCAGATACGCCTGAGAAGTGTGGAGATACRGTGGAGGGAAAGAGAGGTAGCACACGAGCATCCTGGCCATAACAGATGTACTGGGATTAATAGCGTGCTCCTGAAACTTAGTGACAGTGACGCCAGTGGCATTTTTTGGCATAGGAAAAGCCCTGCTGAAGCCTGGAGTGACAACGGCTACTGAGTCTTCCTTTTACAACTTAAGCTTTTGCAATCCTGTGCAGCAGAGACAGAAGGAGAAGAAGAGAACTTAAACCGTTCAAATGCTGACAGTTGGCGTTGCTGAGAGAATGGATKTAAATGGCATAAAATTAACAGATTGCATCCTGCCAAGTTTCTTCCTAATTGATGTCATTCAGACCTCCTCAGCAGGCCTTGTAACAGTAGAAATTCAGCTTCCCCAAGGTTCACTGCTGYTTCAATAAGACAATGCGATTCCTCAGTAAGTCTCAGGGCTACAACTATTTTTTTTTCCCTGAGAACTTCACTTAGTAATGCTTTTGGGCTCGGTCTTGCAAGCTGCTGAGTGTCTCACCCGCCCTAGTCTCAGGTGTAGGTGAGGCATGATCAGGCTRCTCGTTCCAGCAGTTCATCTCACAGGAAGGTATGGGTTTTCCTCCTGGAGCCGGGGATGGACAGGTATGTGGGTGAAATGCGGCAGCTGCCTGTAACGTCCCCTTCTCGTTCGGGCCCTTAGCGTCACTTGGTTTAAGAGAAGTCAGTGGCAATTTACAAAGCTGCAAGTACGATCTTATGATTTCTCTTTGCAAATGATTTACCAGATCTAGACTTAGTTTTCAGTAAATCAATATGGAAAAAGCATTAGTACCTGGAATTAGAACATAATCATAGTTTTGCTTAAAAGAACAATGCCCCAATCTGCTCTACTCGTTGGCTTGATAGATGCTAAGGGAGCTGTTGTGGTTTTTTATGTTGCTGACCTTGAAAGGCCTTAAGTCATGCTTGACATGGAGAATGTTTTGTGGCTTATTCTGCAAGTCCCTGAATTATCTTTTGACAGAACTAAATATAATACCTTTAAATGTTACGCAGTGTATTTGAGATCGTGTGATTAATGCAAGGGATTTGAGCCTTATGGTTTACTTCCATCTTTGCTATAGACTTACTTGACCTTCCTGTCTCAGTTTTTTATCTCTAGAATTAGTTAAATATGGATGTTGTGAAGTTTAATTAACAGTTTAAATAAAAAATACAGAGCTGTGAAGCTACATTTTAAGTGCTTTAAAGTTCTTAACAGTGGCTATGAGTACACTTAGCTGTAGGTGTTGTTATAGTGCCTAGAAATCCTAACTCTGAATTGGGAGGCTAGATGCTGTAAAATACAAACAAAATGTGAGTTTACAATAAATTTCCAAGAGTCCATATAGTAAAAATGAAATGGAATAGGCTTATCACAAGCCACAATAGCATTTTTCTCTATCTTATTCCCTGAAGAAGCAGTAAAAGGCTGGCAAAATAAGCTGTAGTTAAAAGGAAGAATATGGGGTTCAGTTATACAAAAATATTGAATCTGTCCCATCATGTGTTGCTCATCTTACTTTCAGTGATTACCTCGGCCCTTGTAGGATTTGAGTTTACAGAAAGAAAATGGAATGATACAAAAATAACACTTTCCTTGCGAATGATTAGGATTATGCAGATAGCTGGGAGATAGAGAAACTGCACTGAAAGTTTCTCACCTTCAGCACAGCTGCTTACTCTTACCAAGGCAAATAGCAGTAGTGGAGTGTCCTTTTACCTGCCTATTCAAAGAAGATAGATTGCTTGCTCGGGATGGATTTCTTTTTATTGGGATTTTAATGAAGGATTCTGACTCACTTGTATGTTTTAAGACATACTGTAAACATTATCTGGACCATAACCAATTGCAAAGTGCATTTCTTTGAGTTACTCCTTCTAAAGTAAGTACATAATTTTATACATAAATGAGCAGCACAAGCAAAGTCCCAACCAAAATGAGATGTTCCACTGCATGTATCTTTGTGTTGAAAAGATGGAAATCAAATCTATTAGTAACAAGCTGTTAGCCTTTTAACTACTGGAAGATAATCATGTATTGAAGTGCTGTTACAGATCACTTCAATGAACATTGTAGTGTGATCTGATAGAGAACAGAGCGGTTTGTTCTTTTTTTTCTGCAGCATAGAGATTGCATTATATAATTGTTAGTCCTTAACATGCTTGTGTTCACAAGAGTATGATATTTATCATTTTTTATCCTATTCCAATCATTGTCTGCTTCAGAAAAAAGGGCGGGAAGGTCTTGATATGCTGCTCAGTATAGTCCCAGTGGCATTCTTCTCTTTGATTGGACTAGACTTCAGATTAAATCCAGCAAGATTTTTTTTTATTCTCATCCCGAGATGACATCTGAAGGAAAGAAGGATGCCATATGAAAGGGCTTTAGTGATGGGCAAATTGTTCTTTACATATGTAGGGGCCAGCATATGGTCTTTCGGCAGTCTGTGAATTACCATAAAACAGGTATAGGACATGTTGTAGGACATGTTTTCTTCAGGATTTTTTGAAATCTGTGTTCATCTTGTGCCTGTGAGTTGGGATTTGTACCAATGGTGCTCCCTGTTTTTGCATGGAAAATGAATATGGTAGCAAAATTTTTTGAATACAGTAAAATGACCCAGTAAAAGTGACAGCTATAAACAACATGATTTGAAGGTCATTCCCCCCCCCATTTTCCCTCTGTAATAGACAACTAGATATTCTTTTAAAAAATGCAGATGCCTATCCGTTAGCTTAAAGCATGGTGCTTTATTGAAATTGAATCTGAAAGATTTGAGAATCGTGAATCATTTTGCAYTTTAAATTGCAACGTCAAAAAAACCTAAGTGTTGTTGTCTGGTACCTTTATGGTGAAAATGGCAGTACAGCAATTCTTGAAAGACAAACCTTCTTGGATCTGGAAGCAAAAATAATAACAATCTTGTAAACATGAGTTTATATGATTGGTCTTGACATTTTAATTTGCTGCTTGTTAAAAGTCCATTTTCTGAGCCCGAGCAGTCCAAATTGGAATGACTTTGAGCACCTCACTGCAGCAGGTTTGCAAAGACTGCTTATAACATGGAATAAATATTGCTGGCCAAGAGGAAGTATTTAACATTCAATTCTCTTCAACTTAACAATCTAGTTTAGTTATTTTTATTCAGTATCCTTCCAGAGCATGTTTCCAAACATATTTCTTTACGCAAACTCTCTTCACTTCTGATTATCTTTTGTTAACACATACTTGTCTCAGCTTGTTTTTAATGGCTGCGTAAGCCTAGCTGTGTAAGAACCTTTTGAATGCTCTTAACTGTGTACTTAGTTTTGCCAACATTATTTCTTTTCCAGCAGTTTCTGTAATTCCCTCCTTCCATTAGGCCAGTAGAAACCTCTCAATTTTCAAAGCTTAGTATGACACATACTTGAAAAAGTGGAGCTTCAGGAAAGGGTTTAGTTTGAAGACTTAGAAGATAAGTTGATGTGAGGCTCACTTGAAAATTTCAGTAAAAGGAATATTTGCTTCCATTGGTACTGTTTCTGGGCACCTTATGTGTCCAGTAACAGTTCTGATGTGTGTGCACTTAAAAATGCAAAAGGAAAGGAAGGGAAAGGGAAATGAAAATACAACTGTGTTATATTAATCAAAACTCTAATATCTTTCACCAGTAGTGGCTTCTATTTGTTTCTATTTTCATAACGGTATTAATCTGTTGTTTCTACTGTAGTGATGCTTTTTGATAGTAATATTGCTAAGATTGTTAATGTTTTAAAAAGTTATTTTGTTAGCTTTTAAAAAGAAAATAAAGCTTTTTTGTTTTCTTTTTAACGTAATTTTTAACATAATTAAAAATGCCTCTTCCACACACTTAAGTGTTTCTGATACTATTTTTAATCTGCCTTATTTTCAAGAGGTGGATGGCTATGTACATTGAAAGTCAGAGAAGAATAACTGCCAGATGTCAGTTATGGAAGTGTCGGAGTCTCAGAGCCATTCCATGAATATGTGTATGTTGAAAAGTGGCACTGTGAGAGCTCTAGAGCCTCAAGTTCTCTATCGGATGCTGCATGGAATAGGAGCTGAACTAATTCAGACCTCTTAGTGCCTGCTGTGGTTTCACTTGGACATGATCAGAGAGGTTCTCTTCTATTTGTGTGATGATTCTGCTTTTGGCTAATACTTTAATCATGTAAATCTTAGATTAAGCCTGTATCAAGTCCCAGCATGTGTTGGACTTTCAGAAGATAAATCTAATTTAACAGTAGTTCACTTCTTTAAGGTAGGAAGGTACATTGTGATGGCAGTGACTGGTGTCTTCTCTCACTAGTGCTTCTTCCAGATGCTTCGGTCTTTACCGGCCAACTCTTAGAGTATTTATGTAGGAGCTGTTGTCTGTGGTAGAGGTAATCACTTCTGATTACTGTGAGCCAACGTGATAGCTTGGTTAATTGTACGTCGTACAAAGCTGAGAAAGGAAGCCGTCCGTACTGTCATTATTCAAGCAGTATGTAACGCGTATCAATTGTCTGTTTATATTTGTTTTGTTTTAAAATGATAGTTCTTAAAATGTTCAGCAGAAAGTACAATTTAAAGTCAAATCTAGCTAGAAATGTTTAGTGCTTTAAAAAAATTTATTACAAGCTGAGCTGGTATGAAAATGTGCATACTGCTTATGATTTGGGTGGTGTCCTGACTYTCTTGCTTTTCAGATTATTTTTGGATAGTTTGGCAAATATGTAGTTTCGGGCAGTTCAGCACATCTCCTTCTAAAACTGCATAAATTCACCAATAAAAACTAATGGACTGGAATACATCAAGGCTTTAAAGACTTATGACCAGTTCTATATATTTTGTGCAGTGAAAGAGGCTATCAGCCTGAGGTTTGTCATACAAAAACTCAGCCTGAAATTGAAAAACTATGCAAGTTTTCATGTAACGGCAGTCTTTCTTTATTGGGGAATGATCTGACTTCTATTGAAATACAGTATTTAAAAGTAAATTCCAATTTAAGCCCCCTGCTGTTGGGGGTTAATGTTGCTCTCATTACTGAATAGTACTGCGCTAAGGAGGAGAGAGAAAGAAAAAAAAAAGCTAGTAATTTAGTCAACAAGTGAGCATAAGAGGGCAGTGATGGGGAGAGCTTGCCAAGCTTCAAGTGATCAGCAGGAGCTTCCAGTGCTGACAGTGAGCCTCCGCTCTGCAGGAGCCACGTGCTGTTGGAGAGAAAGGTCCTCTTTCCTCTCTGGCTCCACTCGTTGCTGCACGCGCTAATAATCAACATTARCCAGTGGCATCTGGCGGAGCCAGAACCGGCCCAAATGCCAGTTGGCCCTGCTTCTGCTTCATGATTCGGTCAGCCTGATTTTGTAACTTGGGGCTTTGGCGGCAGGTATTTTCTTTGGCTGCACAAATCGCTACAATTTTTACAGCTGATAGTCTCCATTTGTGCTGCCAGAGCCTGCAAGGTGGTTCTAAACTTAACTTTGTAAAGCACTTCAACACGACCAGTGCTCTTAATTAGAACTAAATACAGGGTTTTCTCATAACTTGAAAATTGTGAAGGAACTGAGAGAGCAGGGAATAACTGCTTCATTTTGGGGATGATGTCATCTCCTTTCATTGGACTTTTCTGCAGTATTTGATGGAAGTCCTGTCTTGACTGTTTTTCTGCCAGTCTTTAGCTACACGTTTTATTTTCAGCAATCTGCTGCCTGCACCTCCAGGAAAGGAAGTCATCTTGGTGCAATTACATGGAAGATGGGGGACTCAAAAGGATGGTCCCCAACTAGTTTACGATACGTATCATCAGTTCGAGAAGATCTTAGACTGCTGTCACAGTTACCAAGCAGGTTTTTTTTCTTTTAATCTGAACGCTTTCCAGGAATGTAAATGCCAAAGACATAAGTAGGAGCATACAGTTTATGCTCCTACATGTGTAATAGAAGTTCTTTTTTAAGTCATAACTGTCAGAAATTACTTTGAAATTCTCTGGTCAAAGAGGAAGTCATCTCCAAAGCAAAGTAATAAAATGAACGAAAATGACAGATATAATAGGTTCCTTAATTACTAACTGATCATTCATCAGATGTTGACTTAATTCAGRCATCTCTGAGTACGTCACAAGCGTAAATAAATTCAGGCTGACTATTTACTTTTTAGATAAATAGTAATTTTAYTCATTTTAAAGAGAGGTCAATTGAGACATAAGTAGTTTACAACTACTGCTTAACAATTACTTTCTTAAGCACTAGAACTAATGGAGCGTGATTTCCATTAGTCTTGTCTGAGCTGACTGACTCTTTTAATTGGATTCTACTTAAACTTTGAGACACTGCAGGATCAACAAGTGGTGAGCCCTGCAGAACAGACTTGATGTCAGCATTCCCCATATCCTCTGAATTACAGGCGGCTTTTGTGCCCTGCACCTCCACTTTGAAGGCTTGAGGTCCTTCCCAGGTGGCAGCGTTCATAGTCTCTGGCATTCCCTCTGAGCRTTTGGGGCCCTCGTGTTAAAACCGTTGTGGCGTGGAGATGCTGGTTGTCTAGGTGTGAACGGCTCAAAGGAGACGTGACAATGTTGATGCCTCTTCTTGGACAATAAATGCAAAATCCTAAGAGGAAGGGATTCCCCGAACATCTGTGCCAACTTTTTCCCATCTCCCCTTTCCCTACCAGGAGGCAGTTGGAGCAGGTCTTTGTGCCCTCTTGCATCCCCTGAAGATTGCCTGCTTTGCTGACTCTCCAGGGACACTCAAGCCACCATTTCTTTTGGGCAAACATGGTTATCTTGACTGTATTCCTATGTCCTTTTTGACCTTTCTTGTTGACTTGTGGATTTGCTTACTTCTTGTGTAACCCCTGAGACCCTCCCCATGCCCTTCACTGCGATATACCTGCTCCCTTTGCAGGCCTTGGCCAGAACAGTTGTTTGCAGGAGTGGGGGGAGTGAAGTGAAGGTGTGCTGCTCTGCTGTGCAGTCAGGAAAGTGACGGGAGAAGAGCGACTTGGGAGTCATGTGCTTGTGTGACTGGTCRTGGAGGTAAAGCCAAGAGAACAGCTCAAGCAAGGGAAACCTGGYAAGGATTATGGAGGTAAGGGCAGAGCCGGCCTGCAGGCCTTGGAGGAGATCGCTGCTCTCTGGGCAGGCACTTAGAGCCACAGAGCTTGTTAGAAGCTCAGGATCAGCATTGGGGCTGGCCAGCAGCTCCGCCGTGGCAGGCGTAGAGGGTGGCAGATCGCGAGCCGGCGATAGGGCTGCATACGTCATGCTGGGAAGCCTGGAAGCGCATCGGGCTCTCTCTGATCGCTCCTCTGACCGTGAGCCCACGCGTTCGGGGAGAAGTGTGGAGCTGTGTCTGTTAGAAAACTCTTAGTTTCTAACTAAGTTTAGAGTTTAGAATGCTCTTTAGGCACGTTTTGTAAATGGTTTCTTCAGCTCTGCAGATTGTTGACTGTGAACATCCATCAAGCAAAGCACAAGTTAAGCAACTGTAGGTTCAACTCGAKATAAAAACACACAAAGGACTGCTCACAGGTACGAGAGGAAAGCTAGTAGTTTCGCTCCAGATTTGTGCGTTACTTGGGCTGTGGACCAAACTGTCTGAAGGGTAGAGTGGCCCTTACTCCTGTGTTACCATGGCACATCGCGCTAGTGCCAGGAGTTTGGCTCAGCTGTTACGGAAAGTCACCAAAAAGCAGAAAACTGCTCCCAGCTTAAGTGTTCCACAGACAGATTTAAACTAGGGTATAGGAAGGTAATAACTAGTTCAATGTCTTAAAATATTTTGTATGTATAATCTTTTCTATTCAGGGTACCTGCCTTGTACTAAGTCTTACAGCTAGTATAAAGCACTAAATATAAATTATGTGTAGTGTATTATAATATTAATACATTCTGAATTTATTAGTTTTCAGTATATCCTCAGAGAAGCTGAAAATGAATATTAAATATAGCTGCTGTCATGAAAGCATTTCACATCATAGTCTTGGATAATTTGTAATATACTGAATATTTTGCATTTAATGAAAAATCATTGGGTTGCATCTAGTAGTTTAAAAATGAGTTTTGAACTGAGATAGCCAAGGCATTAAATGGCTTTATTTCAGTAAGTGCATGCAGGTATTTTTTGTGTAAATACTTTATTTGATGCAATTCAGACATAACTAATATTTTATGAAAGCTACTTGTGCAATGAGCTGTTCCTGTTAGAGGAATTCTTTTCTTTGTCTTTATGGTCCATAGATTTGTCTCGCTTTGATTTTTCTTTTGTGTGTGTGTGTAAATAATTCAAATTATTCTTTTCATTTTAATATCTAATCAGTATGTATCATGCATTTTAATGTAATAACAGTTTCTAATTATTTAGAACTATTATTATTTTTCTGAAGTTCAAGGGAATTAAATCAAGATGATGCTATTCCCTGCTAGCATTGCCAAGGAATTCTTAACACTTAAAATCAGTTTTTAAGCTTTATTTTCTTAAGKTGTTTTGAAACCTTAAAACTAAAACTTTTAGGCTTCACAATTTTGTCTTTTTTTTTGAAAATACTAGTATTTACTCTATTGCTTTTTACCAGTCTGACTGCAGGAACCTTCAGGAATCTTTTTTCTTTCTTTTTTTTTTTTTTTAAACCTGGATAACATACTTTGAAAGAACTGGAGTTTTTTGTTTTTTCTGATCAACTTTTATGCTTGGTAAGGTAGACTATGCCAGACCAGACTTTTAGATGAAGTTCAGTTAGTGAAGCTATACTATGTGAAAACTTGGTTAAATCTTTTTCTGCAAAAGTGAACTTCGTACAGAAGTAACATAAGGTTCTCATGGAACTTTGTRCCTCCGTCCTCATCAGGAAATGTTGTCGTCTGTATCGAAAGCCTTTCATTGAACGAATACTCCCTGTGGAAATCAAAATATTTAAAAATTCTGAATTTCCAAGGACCCTAATGAAGTTGAATCTCCACTTCTTCCTCACACTCAGTGGAATATGCATATCTAATTCTTAATGCTTTCACATTGTATAGCATTAAAGTACTTCAAATGGTAAAAATTCACATGAAATGGAAAAACATTTGTGAAAGAAAACTCCCTTCCAGACTGTTAATTGCAAAGAGACCAGGCACTGACGCAGGAAGTCTGAGAGCTGAAATTCGGAGGCGATGGGAAGGTGCTCTGGCGATACGGCGCTGCCTGGAAACTGGCCATAATTCCACACTTCCAGAGCCAGGATGAACCTGTCGTCTCCTGCTGTGCGGCCRCTCTTACGTGTAACAGAGTGGATCCTATCCACACTGAGCACACGTATGTAGTGCTGCATTACTGGTGTTTTTCCAACCAGACCAATTTTGATGAAGTAATTGACTTTGTGGGAGAAATATCTAAACCTGCAGACAGGATGTTATTTGCAACAGTAGAGACCTGGACTGACCTTTTTAGTGATCCTAAAGAGTCCGACTTTGTGCCTTGCTTTGAAGTGAAGGAGCTGAATGGTTGAGAATGTATTTAGGAAAGCAAAATCGTCTGTAAGATACAATTGCTTAAAAAAAAATGTTAGGAACTTGCCAAGATTTATCTTTGTGACTTCACAGCTGAAAARAATGAGATCTAAATGAGGTCTGCATCTACACTTCATAGCCTTGGATCCCTACAGTTTGATTTGGAAAGCTGGGGAACTGAGCAGAGGTATGAAGGCAGTGCATGTAAGCAAGTTAAACCATCACTATGCGTCTACTCTAGGGCTGTAGCTGCCCTAGATCTCGGTAGCAGAATAGTTTGCTAAGGTTTAAACTACAAGAATGGAAGACCACATAAATAAGGTCCATATAAATGACTTAACATACTTGCARATCAGCACAGGGTTAACAAAATCAGTTGATTTCTCTTAGGCCCTTGTGTAGACAAACCCTCTGGAGGTACCATGCTCAGATTCTAATCCCAGAAGGATGCTTCCGAGTTTCAATGTGCATAGCAGAATTTATGCTGTCCCAGAAGAATATTTTAACACCAAGTTCTTTAATGTACTTCAGATGTTGTTAAAATTGAAACATACTCTTTCAATACACCAGGACTATATTTTGTTTGTAACAGCCTTGTGATTTTAGGATTTCGTAAGAATTTGCTATAGCTTTCTTTTTTATAAGAATTTATTTGTAGCTAAGAGAAATTCCAACTACAGCCAGAAGCATCATCATATAAATGAGGGGGTTGATCCCACTTCCTGACCTGGCATAGCTTTGAGGCAAACTTGGTAAATCCTGGCAGTGTAGGTGTGCCTCTTGCTTCTGATTTTTCCAATTTAATAATGAAACTTTGAGGTTACAGTTTACAAATGCAAGACACTAATTAGCTTTTTAAATTAAATTAATATGCTCAATATGCTTTTCTTAGAATGCACAGGCTTGAATTATTTCATCTCTTCATGAAACATAAGGGAACTTTTAATAAAAAGCAGTGCTGTATGTATAGGCGAGGAATGTGAATCCTCGAGGTGGAGCTGGCAGGTCTGCCAGGAGCTAGGAGAGATCCTACGATGCTTCCAGGTTTGGTCTGTGTCAGCATCTCCCTTCCCTTAGTGCTKTGGCCCTGTGGCTCTGTTGGTCTGCGTTAAGGGAGGATCCCCTCCAGCAAGGCTGCTGTGGGTCTGTGTTTTGCTAACAGGGACAYCTCTTGTGTTTGGGAATTTTCTCCTGGTGAATCTGAGAATTTTCGTGGTTTTCCCAGGATGCCTGCAGCCCAGTTGGAGCTACAGTGCAGCGTATTTGAACAGCCATCTGGAAATCCCAGGCTTTCCTGTACCTGCTSCGAGCCCGGAGCCTCCTGCAGCTTCTGGTCTCGCCGATCATCCCCATTTCCTTCGCCCCTTGAAGGTGTCATGCTTATCAACTGCTTCTACCTCAGCTTTCTCTACAGACCTAACACAGTTATGCCCATTTATTTCAGTTCCCAAGAATTTGAAATTCTATGTCTTTGGCTGAGATTATTCCATGRAAAGTTTTGATTTCAACCAACAAGCATCTGATTTCCTTCTGGAGTAGTAAACTCCTTCCCTTGTACAGTTTGCTAAGGCTTGAGGGACTGAAGCTAAGGAGGAGGGGACATGCCTGCAGTAAGGCCTTATCAGGTTTAGATAGAGGTGTAGGAAATGACAGGAGAAAGTGAGAAGCTTTRTCAAAGTTCCAGAAAGTCTATGCGGTAACCTGATTTTTTCTACAGGAACGGGAATTTGTATTTTCTCATGTGATCTGTTACTATGTTGGTCCAACAAGTGCCAGGGTAGGGTGGACTGGCTTTAAACCTTCACCAAAATGGCAGGAAGTACTTCTGCTATGGTACTTACAGGTGTTCTGTGTCTCTTACAACTTGCAAGCGTTGCCAGCAGCAGCTCTTTCAGAGCTGCTTTGTGTCTCACAGGGTTTTCAAAAGCTGCTTAGCATCAGCTTCACTCCTCTTAYGTGGCAGTCCATTAGACTCTTAACAACACTGAGCTTTTTTAAACCCTCATTCATTCCCAGGAAAAGCCRCTTTGCTGATAGTGGCCAGTTTTTGGACTAGACAAGGCTAAAGTAATTTCATTGCATAACCTGTCACTTAATGGCTGCAATTAGCTGAATGAAATTTTCACAGTTGCTGGAGCTGAAGTTCCAGAGATTTTGCTCCTGGCAAAGTGCACAGTTTCCGCCCAAGATTCCAGAGCTGATTATTTAAAACCTAAGCCATCATTTAGATTTCCCTGCTCGTATCTATCATAAAGAAAAATAACATTACATATGTTTACTGCTGTCACCTGCTTCTTTCCCACAATACATGTGTTCTGCAGGATATTAAAAAATCTATGATGCACAAGTGAGTCGTAACAAGAAAAGCAATTACATCTCTATCTTTATTCAGAGCACATAAGGTATGGGGCTGCCCAGACAAGGATGTGACATTTTCAGGCACACAGTGTTATTGTTCCCCGCACTGTGCCGTTTAAGATTTTTAATAAGCGCTTTCTATTGAAAGCCTGTCTAAAATATTTTTGCATCCGTTTCGCCGAGCGCGCGGGTGCGAAGGTGCCACGCAGGTGAAGGGCGCCGCTACCCGGCGCAGCAGCTGCCCCATCCGTGCAAGAGAAGCCCTGACTCCCCGGACTGGCTCTTCAGCTTTCGGGACGCGGCTTGCCGTGCCCCGCGCCGAGGAGGCAGCTGCGGCCGGCGGGCAGCAGAGGTGCGTGCCGGTGGGCCCTGCTCCCGGGCCCTGCTCCGAGCCCGGAGCCTCCTGCGGCTTCTGGCCTCGCCGATCATCCCCATTTCCTTCGCCCCTTGAAGGTGTCACGAGTAGGGGATTACTTATGGGAAAACAGCCTGAATATATTTMATATGCATGTGCAGGCCTGGCCCTCTGAGAGGCATCTCCTGCCCGGGGCTGAGGCCAGCGGGGCTCAGCTGCTTCAGGTCAGGAGGAAATGAAACCGAGAAACCAACAGCTCACTGCTGCCAGGAGCGGGGCCGGCCGCTCTCCGTGTCCCGTGCCTTGGGCCACCCAACGCGGCTCCCGGCAAAGGGCTGGCGGCGCTGGAGGGGCTGCCGCCCGGCCGAGGCCGCGAGCCAGCCGCGGGCGCCGAGCTGGAGGCTCTGGGCTGTGCCGGGGCTCTGGGCGATGCTGCGYCTTAGCGCGGGTCCACTGGAGCGGTGGAGGAGCCCCGGGAGGCGTGAAGACGAGTCACTTCATGGAGGTTCACTGCTTCTGGAGGTGTCTCGGCTGCCACCTCGCCGGGTGCATTTCAAATCTAAATTTTCTAAGTGATATTTTATTAGTGATTTGGACTGGACATTTTGTTTTCTTTCTTTTTCCTTTTCTTTTTTTGGGGGGGGGAGGGAGGATGGATATTTTATCAACTGAAAAGTGAAACTTTGTAGACCCAAAACTACTTGCTAGTTCAAATGAGTAAAAAGTTCTGACAAATAAAAACGGGATGGAAATATATTAGGAATATGCAAACAGTCTCTGAAGTGAAGCATTCTGACTGTTTTTTAAACTTGAAAACTTCTGGAGCTGAGTTTTAGGGTGAAAGATTTCTGRAATAAAATTTTCAAAATGTCAAAAATGATTTTTCACTTCAGCCCAGTTTGGCTATAGACCTGGAAATCAAATTTTAGATGTGTAGGTCTAGAGATTTTAAATCTCCGGGATTTCCTGTGTAACCAGGAAATGAGAGCGTTTACACTGGTGGCAAAAACACCACTTCAAAGTCTTTTCTGTAAGAATAATAAAACTTACAAGGGGTACGGAGGTATATCTCTTAGTTGCTCCTTCAAAAGTAAGCTTCTTATTTATACAAGAGAGTTCTGCATGTGCTGAAAAACGCCGGACTGCGGTAACAGCCTGCCGCTCACTGCCATTGCTCATTCTCCAGTGGCAGCCTGTATGAGCATTCCCGGGTATTTATTTGGGATGATGGCTCTATAAAATTCCTTATGGGGTCGATGTACAAAGTAAATAATTAACAAACATCAAATGGAGAGTTTAGGTTCAGCAGTCTCGTCTGCAGAAGTGTTGCCTCGGCAATATGATTTGCTATACGTGATTGCACTCTCCAAATATTTTATTYGCAGATTAAAGTGCGTGGTCCTGTATGCAGCATTTTCTCTGATAGTTGTGTGATGGTCCTTACAAACATAAAACATCTGGCATRTCACAAACTTAAAAACAAAGTGTTTGTGTGTGTGCATGGCAGCAGAGAGCGTCCTTTCTGAATGCACCAGCGAAGGAGCGCGAGGGACTCTCCTGCCCGAGAGAACGGAGCTTCTGCCTTTGGGCCATATTTGCATCTCCATTATTTTTAAACCTTCGCTACATCATATCTATTAGCTCCACCCGTTTTCTCTTTAAAATAGTACCTGCTCTCTTGTCCGCCTCCTCCGTTTAGGCTTGGTGCTGGTTTTACGTCCGGCTGCTTCGTGGTCCGCGAGCCTAGCAGTCACCGCAGCCTTCCTGTGCGCGCAGCAGTCAGCAAACCATCGCTGCCGTGCTCGTTCGCCTAGCGCTTCCCGTGTGGCACTGCTGATGCTTGTGTGTCCGGGCGTTCTGTGCGGAGTGGTGTAGATTTCCGGCTATTGGAAAATGTCTGATCTATGGCAGTTCTTGGCCTATCCGGTATAAAACGGTATCACCTGCAGCGTAAGTGACTTAAGCATTTCCACTTGACGAAGTCTCTTTTTCTTTTTACAAGATAAAACTAAAGGTTTTGCGTGACAACAAGGGTATTTTCATAAAGTTTGCAGAGTTTGTTTTCAACTGGCAGAGGAGGTAGAATGGGGTGGGTTGTATAAAATATACCTGCAGGTGTTCATCAAGAAAATATTTTTATATGACTGTTGACTGTATAAATTATAATAATATTTATTCATATAGGTATAAGAAGCCAGGACACAGTGGGAACAATTCACAAGTGTTCCTTAAATCCCCCAAAGACCGATGGAGACATTTTGAAATATTTCACTCTGTAGCTATGATGCCTCAGCCAAAGAGTCTAACGTGAAAGCAGGAGGTTTTTATATATGTTTGGGTCAGCACAGGTTAAGCTGTCAGAGTCTGCTTTTGAACTGTATCATTACTTATAGTACCAAGYGCTGCTGAGTGTTGGTTAAAATTGCTGTTAGATGTTGAACTAACAGCAGAAGCTGAAGTGTTAGTTTATCATGCAGACATTAATGGCTTAGTCGGATCATATTTAAAAATATATGTGTATATATAAAGAATATTTCTATGCTTTTTATGTAATTTTTCAAAGCAGTCTGCAGAGATTTTACTGTGGTACTCCCCAAGAAAAAAAAGTCACTTAAATTGTGGTGTTATATATAAGCATTGACTTGAGTAAGGTATAGTCTGGGGGGGAAAAAAAAGCTTTGATGTATATTTTGCCCTTTACAGATGAATAAATTAAATGCCTTACTGCAAGCAGTTTTTGGTTGTTCTTAGGATTAAAAAAAAGAAGGGAAAATAAAGTCCAACATCTGCTTAATTTGTTCAGCCAAGAACTTGCCTTTAAAGCACAATTATGAGAAAAAGCGCTAAGGTCAGCGAGCAGCAGAGGCATCACTTCCCGGTAGATGCGTAGGTGTACTGCGTTTGGAGAACGTCTAAATCTCAGTGTGAGGTCTCTCTGTTTATGCCAGCTGCACATCACTTCTTAATTCCAGAGCTCTTGATTGCTTTTCCCCGCTGCACCTCCGGCCCTTTGCCGCTGCGTTTGCAGCGCGGGCGGGAGGACCGTGCGGCCGCGCAACGCCGGGCCGGGCTCCCGGGTGCCGGAGCGCCTCTTCCAAACGAAGGAAGGAAAAATTACTCCCGAGAGAGGTGGGTGGGATTGCCCTTCCAATTTAAACCYGTCTTTCAGTCGCCCTTCACGCAGGCCGGTGCGTTCAGGGCTCGGGCGGCCGCTGCGGGCAGCTGGGTGCCCCCAGCCCTGGCAGCGCGCGGGGGAGCGCAGGCTGCTCGCCCGTGCCCGTTTTTGTGCTTTTTAGCTTAGTGTATGGTGTCTGTCTCCTCCCAGTCAGATCACTGATGTACAGTTCAGCGTTAAGCACGTCCCCTATATAGCAGTAGCACCAAAAATCATATTCTGATGGTGATGAGACTGATGGTGACTTTCTTATTTATCTGTTGAGTCCTGCACTTGGAGCAGTTTGATTTTCTTACTGGCTGAGTAATGTGACTTAGTGACTATTCTTGGTTCACTCCACCCTTTGATCTTAACGCTGCAGTCACATTCTGGCAAGCTGCTGCTGATAGAGAGAGAATATAGCAAATAAATGACAGCAAGCTCAGAGCAATGAGAAGACCGTTCATATCAACAAAATAACTATTAATATAAAATTGCCTTATGGGAATAATTTATGAATTTAATTTAGCTTTTCTTAATTTTTAATTTCCTACTGAGACACTGGTCTATTCATGTTTAATAAAAGTCTAATTCCTGTAAATCATTTATTTTACGATTCCACAGGAGCTTGGTTTTAAAACAAAACTGTTTCTTGATAAAATATCATATCTATACTTCAGCCAAACGTGAAGAACTTGTGCTTGGAGAAAAATGYACCCAGGTGGGTCCTAGGACTGGAAAATCTGCTACATGAAAATGGATTAAAATCTGCCATAGCATGTTTTACCTATGGTTTAACTGGAAGCTTAGTTTTGCACAAGAGAACAACTGAATGTCTTCCAGGACTCCACCAAAAATATTCCTGCTGCAGCATAAAAAAGCTATTCCAGCCACAAAACCCCAGAATTTGCACTTTCACCAAATTTGAATTGAAATCTAGCTCAAACAATTTGCATTTGCTAAGACTCTTGGCTCCAGCCCAGTTAATAGTTAAAAGGATATAAAAATTAAAGAAAGCCTCATAATCCTTTGRGAGAACTTTCTTCACATAGCCCTCGTAAGAATCTGAAACGGGAAGAATGGTCTATTAAACATGATAGCAGATATAAAAAATGGAGACTGGAAGAGTAAAGAATGGAGATACTAAGAAAAACTGTAGAAGCTAGAAATACAGTGGGCATCTTCCCACTTCATAAAGAGATACTTCGTCTGATAAAACGAGGACACAGTGTAAACACAAACCATGCCCTCGGGGGCTGCTCCAAAGCCCACTGAAGCGTGGRGACTGTTTTGACTTTATATAGCTTAGAGTATGTCCTGTGTACCACCCCCCTCAGGGAAGGTAATATTTTTTCCCGTCTCTCTTTATATTCTTTGTTCGTGACGAAGATAGGTATTCAGGCTTAACTGTGGTGCTGATGCGGACAGATTTTTAGCTGTGAGGAAGTTACTGCTCTAAGGTTAGTGTTGCCTGAAGAGTCACAAAGCACTCAACAACAAGTATCAGAAAAATMAGATGCAGAGTGATAGTTCGGTGTTGTTACTTAAATTGGTTTCAAGTATGGAGGTTTCAACAGCAAGGACCATGGTTTTGTGCGAGTGCCCACGCACGCTCGTGGGAGTGCACCCATGGATGGATGCAAAGTGACATTTGTGCATTAGTTAGACAATCTCCACGTTTAACTAGGCATATGGCACAGTATTTCCAGCAAGGTAAACTGTGTTACAAAGTATGATCCTGCCTCAAAGAGCTGACACCTGGTCTGAATCCCACTGCGGGGAAAAAGCCCTCAGAAATTACATTAATGGGCTGAACAATAGTGAGAAGGAGAACATCGCCCGCTGCGCAGAGAGCGGGGTAACGCTGCCGCTCGGGCTTCCCGCTCCCGCTCCGTTCTCTCGAGCCCCTTGGTGCCGGGGTAGTGATCGCTTGAGGCGATCCGTTAAGAAGGAACAATATATTTCACAATTAGGTTAACAGGCACAAGYAGTGGTGTGTCTCCCTGTTGATAATTACAAATCAATTATGTTATGTGTTTTTTCAAATGATAACTCCCACGGTGTTTTTGTGAAGCAAATGTTCTCAGAAAGATAGAAGATCTGTAGGGCCAAGTACTAGAACATGTGCAGTGGTTAGCAACAAAAATGTTTAACCCTGAAGCAATACTTCTGTGAAAAATAGATTAAATTAAGGTCAGCCAGAGCAAACTGCTGCTAAATGTGGTTAGTGTAAAAGAGAGAGCATCTTCAAGGAGAAAGTTAATGGAACTGAATTTTTAGTTCTAATGAACTGGAGATGCAGGCTCTGATGCAACATTTTGTAATCTGTTTATTGTACTATAGGGGTTTTTCTTCAACTCCATGCACAACATTGCAAGCATGAAATAGAATATGAAACTGGTGACTACATGAGTCTGATTTCCACAAATCATTATTTCTATAACAGGTAATTGCTGGGTCACAGTTACTTTTTTTTTTTTTAAGTATAAATTTATTTACTGTAGCAATATATATGTGCTCATAGAATCGGTTTTCAAATAATAATAGTTAACCAATTCCCCCGTACGGTGTATGTGACTGTAATAATGGAGAGATGAGAAAAGATAAATAGTCTCTGAAAAATAAAGAGCAYGTGTTGTAAAACAATTGCAAAAGAGATGCTTGAAAAGAGCTGAGTGGGTTTCCTGCTCACAGAGCATGGATAAGTAGGTTTTATGGAGAGTGCTTGCTGGTCACTAGTCAAAACCACCTACCAAAATAGCTGCCTTATGATATGAAGCAGAGAGATATTTGATATATTCCTGAATATTTCCTAACTTTTAACAGGTGTAAATGCTCCATTTCACCTCTGCTTCAAAGTTCGTTTGTACTTCTCTTTAAGTATTTGGCATAGTTACTATGACTTAGTGTYGCCTTTATTCTGGCCGTTTTTCCCTGCTGGTTTGTTGTTCCGTTTGCCGAGGGAGCTGTGGGTGGGAGCGGGACACCTAGCAACATCGGTTTATCGTCTTTACTGTGAGGGCATGTCAGAAATCAATCAAAATGTTGGGCTTGTACTGGAATTTAGATAAACGTGTATAATATGTTTTAAAAAAGGCACTAAACTTAATCTGTATATGCAAATACCGTGCTTGCAGGTGCAAATGGGATAATTGTGCGTGGAAATAATCACAACTCATTTACATATGTAATTTTATATACAGTAATGGCACTTGCATATCTACTGGTGCAAAAACTTCTTTGGAATCCAAATCACTACTTTTRTATTGATTAATACCTGGAAGCAGGGTTTTTTGGTATTGAGTAATTTGCAATTTCAAACCCTGAAAAATATAGGTAGCGTTTGAAAAATTTGTCAGTACTTTGTGAAGAAATGCACTAGAATTGTCCCAATTATCAGAGGTGCCTCATTATTCCAATATAATTTCTTTCAGAAGTAGAACAGGGCAAGGCAATGTCTGACACTGCAAATAGTTCCTTCCATGTTCACTTAAGAGGAAAGCGCCCTTCCAAAATTTTCTCCTGCTTTTACCCAGAAGGTGGAGGCAGACGGAGGACGGGGGAGGATGCTCTGAGCTGAGGGAGGGGAGAAAGCGAAGCAGGGAGGGAGGTGCACCCGCGAAACGGTCCGCGTGCGGTGCCGTGCCGTGCCGTGCCGGGGGACTCTGCAGTCGTGTCCCGTCAAACTCGAGCAGTTCTGCCCCGGAGCGGGGAGGACAGTACCAGCGGTTACAGAGTGCGTGGAGACGACGGCAGCTGTAGCATGTTGTCACTTTTAGTCTTAGCAAAGCCTAAATACTGTGTTGTTGTCTGTCTTGTTGACAGCACCTGCAAGAGGAAACCAAACCCCAAATCTCTTTACCTTTTTTTTTTTTTTTTTGACACTGAAGTGTTATCTGTGTTAATTTTCCATATTTTGCTTCAAAGGGTGGATATAAAACTGTACTAGCTTTCAACTGYGTGGTTATTGTCTGGTGATTAGAGTTTGGGATTAAAATGAGTCAAAAACACACCAAAGTGCTGCCTTGGCTCCTGTTACACCCGTGTGAAAAGAAAACGAGTCCTTTGATCATTCCTGCTGATTGGTAATTTTAGATACCTTTTGAGAGATGGGGAGAGAGAGCGCTAAGCTGAAAGCATAGATCTTCCTTAGTACCTTTTAACACCAATTCATACCTGTGACGCAATATGATATATTAATAGGGCCTATGCTAAATGCATGCATTTCTAATGCATGGTGACCTTATGGCTTGTATTTCTCTTCTGGACTGAAATAAAATTTTAATGAAATTAAATAGCATTTGGAAAAAAATGCGATAATAAACATTCCCAGTGCACAGAGCAGCACGGGATTCGCTCTCCAGACAACCAGAATAACAAGACCCTGGACATAGTTGCTCACAATCCATTTAAAATGGAAAAAAAAAAAAAATGAAAAGCACAGCACTTGCCTGCTTGCTGTTATACTAGCTCCTGTATTTACACTAATTTCCAATTCCAGAGAGGGGTTCTTTGGGTACTGCAATTCTGAAAGTTTATTTATGCGATTGACACCCAGAATCAGTACTTAATATCCTTAATGTATTCTTTGACACAAACATTTTCTAGGAAAATACAATCCTTGATGTGGCATGTGTATGAAAAGTAGAAAAGAAATTTGCTGGAGAGACATTTGAACCTTGGTGCCCCCCTGCTTCCACTGCCAGTCACACAGAGCTAGACCTGGCTTTTCAGGGCCGTAGGAATATCTTGTAGGCCTCTTTGTTGGGTCTGCCATTGCCTTTTAAAGCATTTTCTTTCTTTTAAAGAATTGTCTTAAGAAGTTCTGGTAAGTTCCTAGGCACATCAACACTTTCCTATTGCATGGCTTTAAMTCTGGACAAATTCATGGTTTAGACCAAACTGAGAAAGAGCGCTTTACATTAAAAAAAAAAGGAAAAAAAAGAAAAAAAAATAAAAGCATAATTTATTTATTTCATAAAAAATTGTCTGGTAAACTTTATGATCCAGCATATAATCAGTGTGTCAGATATGTGAAATAAAATAAATGCAGCTAATTTGTGTAGAAACCACAATGGGAGTAGTAACAAATCTGAAAAAGCAGGATTAATTTTGGAAGAACTTTTCCTTGGAGTAGAAGAAGATCTAGAAATTTTGGCGTTAAGAGGCCGGTCACTGCAATTCGCTCTTTACTGGGGAGCTGGCTCGCAGGCTGCCAGCGGGGTCCTGCTGYGGGCTCGGCAGCCGGAGCCGCGTGGGGGCCATGCAGCGACCCAACGCTCGCATACGGCCTTGCGGATGGGCCGTGTTTTCGTGGTCTATCCTGCATACTTGAAATTCTGGATGGGTAGATTCCATTCATTAAAGGTTACTCATCATTTATGGTCAAGCGTATTTGCAGTTTCCCTAGAGTTTGTGCTTAAGAAGCCTAGCAGACATCAGAAATAAGCCAACTGGACAGTTTTGCTATTAATCTTTTCCTGTATGTCTCYCACTGAACAGAAATGATGAGTCGTCCACAAAACAAAATGTCAGTTTTTATTTATGTTCGTCTCAGAGGTAAGGAGGCATCTCTGCCAGCATCTTGGTAGAAGAGAACTCATATTTTTCAGATACGAGCATAGGAGTCACCRGGGATGGTGTACATGAGCAAGAGGAGGGACTGCGAGCATCCCRTTGGGATGCAAGGGCTCTCCTAGCACGTTCCCAGCACTGTCGGTCGGTTTGGTGGAGGGGACCCTTGCCTGGGGCTCCAATGCAGCAAACAGTGCAGTAAGATTAGAAGTGCATAGAGACAGCTTAATGGGAGGTAACAGAGCCCATAATTTGTTAGATTCAAACCAAAATGTCTGAGAAGGTTGAAAACCTGCTGGATTTAGTTTTGTGGATTACACTGAAGACTGTTTCTAGAAATAATACATATAGTCTGGATCTGTTACATGAATGTCCACTTTGTCATTTCTAAAGAAATGACAAGCAACTCCAGGAAGAGTCATGTTACCTATCTGCTCAGTCTGACAGCAACAAGAACAAAAAYGTGTTTTGTTTGGTTTGTTGTTTCTTTCTACGAGAACACAGCACATGGTGTATGAAAGTCAAACCCAGAGTTGTGTAAGGAAATACAGAAGGAGAAGGGCAACTACTTCTGTAGCAAAGGCATTTCACTAGTGAGCCTAACATTGTAGCAAAAGAAATGTTACAGGAAAGGCCTCAGCAAAATTGTTGTTAACTAAATGCTATCTGATCAGTAGAGTTCACTGCTTCAGCTTGTCCAAGGGACGTGTGGTGTTCAAATAGGAATAGTTTTATCCCAGAGAGCAAAAGGATTCCTGTAAACTGTGCTTGTAATTTCTTGTGAACTTTGTCAAGGCCAGTGTGATGTTCCCGTTAGTGGAGGTTTCTTTCCTCTTCGTCGATAGTCACTTCTTTGCACTCACAGAGACCCTTGAATATGCAAGTCAGATGACCTCTTCCGGCTCTCAGTCATATTAAATTTTATGCTTTTTGTCAAAGGAATTCATGACCCTTATAGTTAAGATCTGAAGAATAACTAGTGGCTTTTTGGAATTAGGCAGCAGACTTATGTTATCTCTTAGGCTGCACGTTTAACTTTCTTTATATGTTTTGACATTTTATTTTGTTTAATATTGTAGGGGGCCCCAAGGTGCTTTAACCTTAAGGCTGCTATAAAAATAAAGTGATAGATGAAATGCTTCCCCCAGGAAGTGTTTGGGGGAAACTAGGCTATCAGGTCATCAGTATGTATGGCCAACAGTGAAAATACACAGTAAAAGCAGTTTCAGTAACCTACTAAAAATGCATCATTTATTCTAGTTTATACACCACACTGTGCAAAGTTTCTGAAACTATAACAGCTTCTTTTTCTAAAAAGAAAGATGTCTTTTTCAGCATTTCTGTAAGTGTTGATAAAATAGATTACTCTGAACCCTTCAGTGCTCTGTTAGAGGAAAAAAAAAAGAAAAAAAAAAGGCATTTGTGCAAAAGCCAGTTATTAAGAATCCTAAWTTCCCTAAAATACTATCACTACTGTATAGCTTTGTGTAACCTCAAAACAAAAATGGAAGACAGAACACTTGTTAAGTGCTTTAATAACTGGTTGTCACTTGCTAAATAATGGACGCTGTCATGTCATCAAGAATATCAGCTATTTGTATACAGAAAAATATTATCTTCTGTGTCACTGAAAACCTCAAGAATATTTGATTGTTATTAATTTCAATCTAAAAGACAAAATCTACCAACTGCTTGTGAGAGCAGCTTTTGAATATGCAGAAAACAATTTCTTATTGCGGGGCCACAGAATCTCAGCTTCATGCAAATCCTCCAAGGTAGGGTTAAATGTGCTCTGTCCTCTAAAAGTGACATTTTCTCTYCCATTCCATGTTTGTGCCATATAACTGTTTGAGTGGAGATAAAGCATATTTTTAAAACTTAAAGRTTATTTTATTCAAAGAAACTCACCAAATAACAATAACAACAGGCTTTAGTTTTATTAATTCTAAAATGTGTTTCAATAGCATCAGCTCTTAAATTCCTGTATTTGTATACTTACAGTCTATGCTTTTGTATGTGTTTATGTGTATACCTTTATAGCTGTACTTCAGTTTTAGTTTTAAGTTATCATCTAATGCAACACTTCTGAAAGGTAAAGAGCTCAAAATAGCTCTTCCATTACTCACATATCTTTTATTTAAAAGGATGTAAATCAAAACAACAATGTAGGACACTTTGAAATAAGCTTTTTTATAGTATTATTAGTATATTTTGAAATATCCTACAGTATCAACTTATTTTTTGCCCATTCTAAGGTAATAGGGCAAAATGCGTCATAACCTGAATTTAAAGTATATGATAGAGTTTTAAATTATTTTTTTCCTCTTAAATAGAAGGTATCACTAGTCTACAGTATRTTAAAAAGCGATGCAGGAGTTCATTGTGAATTCTCAGGGGACAGTTCATAGTGATTGGCTTTCTGCATTACCATCCTAACATCACAAACTATGATTCAGTTTTTGCTTTCAGGGTTTTGCCTTTACAAAATAGCCTATCCCATAGACAGTCAATCAATCCTGTGTATGTAATTGTGTTAAGACAGCATTGCAAAAATCTGTTTACAGCTATCTGTCCATCGATCCAGAAACGAAGCAAGGACGAAAAACAAGAACAACTGTCAAAGTCTAAACACTTGCTGATTCCTGTGATGCATAGGGTGAGATCCAGATACACTGTGTAAAGATCAGACCTGCAAATTCTTATCAGGCCGTACTGAAAATGGTAGTGTTAATTTTTTGCTCTGACAGTACGAATGGACTTAGTTTGAAATCGCTAACCCTGATTGTACTCCAATATTTATTGAATTTCACCTGCGTTGAACTGGATGAGAGTTTTAAGAGCTGGAGCAAGATAGGCCTCAGACCCTTGTGAAAGCAGAGAGAGATGGAGACCTAGCAGATCTAGTTGCTTATGATTAAGCACACATTTAAATTCTCCCTAGTACTTAATTTACATTATGGAAGTAATGTAATCACGGATCACAGCTGATCCTTATGGAGAAGTCAGCATTGCCAGTGTTGGAAAGGTGGCAATATGCTGAAATAGGAGACCTACCTATTGGCCGCAAATCTTCCATGTTACCCTTCAGTTACGTGTTTTCATTTGCCCGGGATGGGTGAAAGAATCCTGTAGTACCTGTATGAGAAAGGACCAGTAACTTGAACAGGCAGCAGAGTGAACAGTTGCCAGGAAATGCAAATAAACACCTCTTTGATGTAGTCTTGGGATGCTTTCTGGTCAAAGATTCTGTAATTTCTCCATATTTATTCACTCTTTTAATATACAACATCTGTTTTTTTTCCTGAGCTTTATCCCTTGCTTTGAACTGTGCTGCTTAATTTGGGACAGATGGACATGGACACAAACATTTTCTGTGCAAATATAAAATGCAGCTTTGAAATTTTCTGCCTTGAGTGCCCGGGTACTGCGGTGAGAAGGGTAGCTTGAAAGACCTTTCACACACAAAGACTTTTGCTAGATCTAGTAAGTTGTTAGGGACAGCTAAACTTTGTCATGGACRTTCACGGACCACACGCAGGTCTGACAGAGGTGGTCACCAGTGTGACTGCCCGAGGGGGGTCATCGTCGTTCAGGTCTGGACGAGGAGATTCCCCTGTTTCATTCCCGCCTCCCTCCCCCCCCCCATTTCGTGCATTACCAAAAACACCCATAGCTTTCTGGTATGGAAGCAAGAAATACTGCAAATCTCTTCTTTTGCAGTCGCTATTCCTCAGCTGTTCCTCTCTGGAGATCGTGACTTGTGCTCTGTGAAGTGATGCATCCCCACTGCTGCCTTATGTTAATCCAGGTACAGCAGTGTGGCTAGGATTGAACTCAAAGTCCTATGAGACCTCAAATCATAGTAAAATCCCTATATTCACCCTTGTGCAATATTAGGGCTTCTGTTATTTTTTTTTCRGGAAAAACGGAAGCTCAATATTATACTTCCCCGAAGAAAACATTTGAATTCATAAATGAGGGCTGTATTAGAGGCATGAAAAATATAATCAGTGCTTTAGAACAGTGCAGATTATATTTCACTTTTAAACTGAATTTTGGAATTAAAGGTGCTGCAGTTGTACGCTGAAGATAGCTGAATTTTTGCTTCCTGCATTTCTAAGCAGACCGTTTACATGGGAGCCGGCTATACAAGTGGGCCAGGACACATCACGGTCTGCTGTAACTGCTGCTGATGCTCGAGGCTTGTCAGGTTTGCGCCTCCTGATCTTCACCACAAAGAAATCGTGAAAACATGTCACTTTATCACTTTGCGGAATTAAGTGGTCATCCAGGATATTTTAATCTCCGAGAACACAGCCATTTTCCAAGCTGTTTGTTTTATAACTCCGCTCCGCGAGAGCGACGTCACCTGCTTTGACGCGTCGGTTGGTCTCAGCACGGGGAGAACGTAGCGTGCGAGTAACTAGAGCGCCTGGAGGGCCGGTGGGTCCGCCGGGCTCTGCCAGGGCCGGGGCCGGGGCCGGGGCCGGGGCCGGGGCCGGGGGCGCGCCCCCGCGCTCTCACGCGGCGGCCGTGTCTAAGCGGCGTGTGGGTCACGTTCTGCGGTGAGAACCAAYGGCGTCCGTTCCGTTGTGTACCGTGTGCCTGTTTCTCCAGAGATAACGTTGCAGGTATTTCTGACAAGCGAACTCATATATTATTAAATAACATTTTGAGTCGTTTGATTTCGGCAGATCACTCTGATCTTTGCTTTCCTTTTTTATTGCTCAGAAAGCAAGAGGTTGGAGAGACGTCGCTGCAGAAGGCTTAATTTCTATAAATGCTGGAGTTTTTTCCTCGGATAAGTAACTGGGGAATGACCGTGCGCGCCGTCCCCGGCCCGGAAGCGTGGCTGCAGAGCGCCCGCTGCCGCCTTCGCGCGAGCGCTCCTCCTCCGCGGGGACTCGCGTGGGCCGCGCAAGTGCCGGTGCCCCAGCGAAGCCCCTTCGCCCGGGTCTGGGCCCGCTGCTGCCGCGGGAGCAGGCTGGGTTGTGGGGGCTCTGTCCGCCGCCCGGCGAAGAGCTGCGGCCGCGAGCCCGGCCCAGCGGGGAGCCGGCCGCGAGGCCCCGGGCCCCGTCGCGGGCGGCCTGGGAAGGCCTTAGGAGAGCGTCCGGCTGGGAGGCGTCTGCCGCCGCGCCGCTCGGGGGCTGTGTTTCCCGAGAGCCGGAGGAGTTCGCTTTCTGTGTCGGGTAGCCAGCTGGGCTTTTAGTTTTCTCACGAGAGGACGTCCTGGAGCCCCTCCGAGCATTTTGGGCCGCGGAAGCCGGCCCGCGCCCGGGCGGAGGGGACGGGGCGTCCCTCGCGGGCGGCTCTGCTCTCGTGGCTGGGCGTCCCGGCGGGGCTGCGGCGCCGCGGAAGGCTGTCGCGGGGGCGCCAAGCTGGGCGCCGGGAGCCRCGGTAGGGCTAGCAGGCTCCGGGGAACAGCCGTATTGGGAAAAGTTCCTTAGGATGCTGGTGCGCAGCTCAAAGGGAGTGCGCTCGCTCCTGCGGAAATGCAAAAGTTTCGGTGCCCRGTTGTAAATTAGTGTTTACATATTTCACACCTTCACAAAGGAACACCATGTGTTTAAAAGGGAATGCAGAGGCATTGCTTGAGCATAACTGGCCATGCAAAAACAAGTTGTAATTTAAAATTCCCCTAGCGCAGCAGAATACAGGATATTCAGGTACCTGTGAGACCAGAAGTAGTTATTTCATGCAGAGTCCTTTTGGTGTCTTTGACTGTATTAGCTCAGACTTAAGTCAATGGCTATGAATATGGAAAAAAATCTTCTATAGACAACCAGCCTGTTTTGTCCTGATTGAATTTATGATATGCTGTGCTTATTCAGTGAAAATTGAGAGCCAGGAATAGTGGTTTCACATCATTACAGTCAAATCACTGCTTTAAAGTGGAGTTATAATCCTTTAAATTTAATTTTGTAAGCAAATTGCAACTGCTAGCTCCTCGATTTCATTGGTTCCAAAAACAAGCCAATGTAAGAAATTGAAAATGCCAGGAGGCATCAGTCCTGTAAATATATTAGCGTGCCATCTGGAGTGTAGTGACCTGGGGCATTTTGCTTGGCCTCAGTATCTTATTGTGGGAATTAATTCAGCTATTAATACTTGATAGAGTTTACGCCTCTGACTAGACAGAGCTCTGTCTTTACTTCTCGCTCAAAGGGCAGGTGACATCTAGTTTAATAACATAGGAAAAGTGCATTATAATAATTTGTTAGACTCCTTATAGGAAAAGAACAAACAGATATAGATTGTTTTGAAATCTAGTGTATGGTGCAATACAGGAAAGAGAGCAAGCTTTCTATTTTTCATGACAGCCTTAGTGAAGCATAACAACTAATTTTAGAGATGTCTGCCTTTGAGCAATTATTTATTAGGTTTCAAAAAAACGATAACTGATTGTAACTTAAATTATTATCAAGTTTTAGGGAAACAATTTTTCAATTAAATTACTTTAGTACTGGTGAAATGTTATATTATTGCTATAAGACCCAGTGAAATTACTGGAAAGAGTTCTATTGATTTTAAGTGAGCTGTAGTCCGAACTTCACTATATCCTGCCTGCAGCTAACATATATGTGTATTTAATTGTGCGAGTGTAGATGGGCTTGTTTACGTTACTCATACTGCTCACATCGTAGCATTAGATGTACCTGTAAGGTCTAGTGCTTTAGCTTGTAAAGAGTATCAGAAGTTTTAGCACAAGTTGCCATATTAATAATATATTTGTTCATTGTACTAGTAAGAGTGATATGCAGAACTTTACCCACAAAAAGTCTTAGTAGTTGGTAACACTTTTAGAAATCTTCAGTAAACTAATGAAGAGCACAATGGTGGTGTTAGCTAGTCTTTTAGCAATGTCTAAGGTCTTGCCAATCTGTAAGGAAAAAAAATTTAATTATGATTCAAATCTGTCTCAAAGTATGCACTTATAACATAGTTTTTGAAAGAGCCTTTTAAAATAAATAATGTTTCTGCAAATCACTGAGGTATCATTGAATATCTCAAGTATTAAATACACATCATGAACGGAAAAGTTAATAGAAGGCTTTAGAGCACTCCAGGGTTAAATTTCTGTACAGTTAACATAAAAACACTATTTTATATATAATATACTTGCTTAACCTTGCTTGTAAACTCAAATAGGCATATTTCTACCTTCAGACTGATCTACCAAATGTAAGGAATTTCCTTGTATGCCAGCATTTACCTGAGCATGTCCTCCTTGAGCAAGTGAGCCCACTGTGTCGGGGAGCTGCCCGGTGGCAGCCTGGTCTGCTCCTCTCTAGGCACTTCTACTTGAGACGGAAATACAGCCCAGACAGCGAGCGGAGCMACTGAGAGCTAGAAAACAGAATAAAAATGTGAAAACAACAGAAAGCACAGAATGAAATGCAGGGAAATATTAATTTTAATTTCATACACATGATTTGATCTAAATATAAAATAATTGAGAATCAAATTATATAATAGGAAATGGATACAGCTGACATATGAACAGTCCTAACAGTTAAGGCCAAGGAACATCCTTCCTCTTCCTTAGGAGGAAACCTGTTTTGGRTCGACAGAAGGGTCAGGACTGCACCTGAGGGTGAATGGCAAATTTTCTATTAGCCTGTGTCCCCTTGCCCTGTTCCCCTTTTAGTGGGGTTGGATTGCATCTATTACAATTACTTGTACTCTCACAGTGGATTCTCACATTAGTGTGCTTTAATGTATTAAATTACAAAAACAAAAGATGGAAATTTGAAAATTAAAGATCTACTGTCTGATTTTTTTTGAAGAGTAGCCTAAACTCATGCAGATTTCACTGCYATCTCTGCCAAATAATAATATGAATACTGAACTACAGCATAAGTGGTTTCCAAGCTGTATCTTATTATTGTTTATGAAGCACTTGTATAAATCAAATGTATACGAGCAAAAAATGCAAAAATAGGTAAGTTGTCTATATCATTAACAGCGGCATTAATGCTACATTCTGAATAAGGGACCACTTTGATTTCAAACCAGTCACTTCAAAGTGAACTCTGTACATGTCTGTTCCTCAAAGCAAGAACATCACGAACTACCTGGAGCTGGAATGCTAAAATGAGAGACCTGAGCAGACAGCAAGGGRGATATATCTGATAGTAAATCTGAATAAAGTGAAAACGTTTAGAGCACAGTAAACTATTAGCTACGTATCCCGACTAGCACCCACACCATCTATCCATGCAGGACCTTCCTTAATTTTGTGAGCAACTTGGTGAAAATCCTAATGTAAATGCTTTCCCTCTTGGGATGTCCAACATGCTGATGGTTTGTTTCCCTCTCTTGTTTCAACTCTAGCTACTCGAATGTATGACATGATACGTATGTTCTGTAAATGCTCCTTTCATGGAGGCTTCTAACTGAAATGATTAGGTCTAGAGTCTAGAGTTCTTCTACAATCAGTGGAAAGAAACAGGCAGCTTGAGAGGACAGCTCAGATTTTAATCTCAGGTCAGGTATGAACCTGATCTAAGTGAATGACTTGGGGCCCTTGTGATCTGCATAACACCTGATGCCCCAAATGTTCCAAAATCAGTGAAGCTGAGTTCAGCGTTTTAGTGCTGCAGGGCACTGGATGGCTCTGAAGATGCTATGGAGCACAGGAAGCTCTGCAGCACCCAGTGCTATGGGTGTCCAGTAGAGCACGTATGAAGCACTGAGTAGCTTCTGTTCTTTGGTAAATATCTTTCAAGAGGCTGAAAGGCTGTAGGAGTATTTTCAAAGATTAGTGACAAAATGAAACAAGAAGTCTTCCTTATATCCCTAAAAAAAGGTATTCCGTTCTAARAGACAGGAAATCTGTATGGTGCTAAGGGAATACTTAAGAGAGATGAAGCAAACTAAAACTGATAACATTACAGCTAAAAGTCTTTGGAGTTTCATGAAAAGAATGCTCTCGCTTGTGGAGGAAAGAGGAAGAAAGTGCAATGAAGGGGTAAGTGCACACAAGTGGTGGGGAAATGAGACCAGGCAGCTTCTCCAAAAATGTAGCCAACAGATTTCTGTTGTCAGATGTTACCAGAAATCTTGCTTTGTTAGACTTGACCATTTAAATTGTTATGCTTTTTTCCCTCCTTTTCATGTGGCTTTTAAAAGCGTAAATCTTTTATAGGCAAGAATTGTTCCTTTCTTTTAAAAGCAACTAAAACATATTGTGAAACAGAGAGATAGTGATTTACAATCCTATGATTGCCTACAGGCAATCCTATCAGTACTCTGGTGCAAAACACTAATATAACTAAAAATGTGGAGTAGGAGGGTTTGATCCCATATGTTTGAAATGTAACATTTAACTCTCATTATCTGATGAAAACACATCTTATTCCTGTATAAGAGTTTGAAGTCCTGTGGATATTTTGAAGTGCCTTTTATGTGGCATCTAACATTTTATTTGGCATTTATTATGCTTTCTTGTTAGAAAAACTGTATGTAAAACTTCTCTTTCCATTGTACTATATCTAACAGCTAAGGCACATCATATATTTGTACGTAACATTTACGTCTTGTATCTATGCTTTTGACTCCAAAGGAGTAAGATTCCAGTGCCGTGTTCTGTTGGGATAATACTATGGATATTCCCTGCAGGACGGATAATTACTGCTTGTCAGATGCTACAGGTCTACAGACCAGTAAGGTTGACAGAGAAAAGAGCAGTATTTCTTAATGGAAATGATTCTGCTCAATAAAACAGGTATGAAAATAGTTGACCCACTAGATTACATTCTTAAGAATGAGAATGAAATTAGACAGTAACAAGAGTATCATGGGTTTGGGTTTTTTCAGTCCCTGTTGTTTCTGGACAGAAGGGATCGCTGAAGCATAACTGAATTCCTCCTTTAGAGGATTATTAAAGKACCAAGAGGATCTGTGCTATTGCTTTGTTAGAGGAACTCCTCTGTGTATCCAGGGGTTGTGCGCTTTCTGTTGGATTAAATCTTCTCTCTAAGGAAAAATCTGTTTTAAAATAAACTCTGACTAATCAAATGATTAGAGTTTAGCTGATGAAGTTAATAGTCAGATGATTAGAGTTTAGCTGATCAAGGTTCATTGTAAATTCTCTTTAATTTTGCAACAATTTTTCTGAATCCTGATGTTCCATACTTGGTCTTTTAACAAATACTTCTACTTGCATTGTCAGAAGCCACATGAAAATCAATCAGTTGTCATATTTTAGACACTTAAAGCTTTTCCTTGCTTTCCATCTGGTGGGATGGAGAGGGAAATCATTTGACAAATGTTTGGAATTTGGAGAGGTCTGTTGTCTGGTGAATCTTATTGAAATTCCTTACAAAATATATTTTGAATGTAATCCATAGTGCATAAGCAATGTGTGTAAGGAAGCCAGCATGTTAGGGGATTTGTATTCAGTTTTCTGCCTCTATCCATCCACATCATGAAAACTGAACATTTGAAGCAGTGATTTAGTTTTTTTTTTTTCATTAATAAGATAAAAATATATTAAAACAATATAAAAATAATCTTCACCTCACTTCCCAGGGCTTCCTTCTGCCAGCCCCTGCCCTCTGAGCCCTGTTCTCCYCTCACAAAATATTTGTTACTGGTTGGATCCAGCCAGGGGACGATGGGGTCCTGGACCGCAGTGCTGGTGTTTGCAGGATGGGCTCGTGCTCTGCGGGCCGGGCCAGGCGGGGAGCTGGGCTCTGATAGCCACGGCGATGGCTTGCTTTCCTGCTCTCCCTCATTTCTTCCTTCAGCCAAAATAAAAGCAATGTTTCACACACTGACTTCACTGTTAATGAACTCCAGTGAAGTGTCAGGGTAATGYGGTCATTTCTGGCACGGTGAGATATGAGAAACTTTAAACCAGGCTTAGTGGTGCTGCCTGCAGACGGTGCAGTGGGAAACAGGATCCTCTGGTGATAAATAGCGCGGGGAGGAATGGTTCCAATTAGCAGGCGGTTTCAGTATTGCTGAGTGGGCTTCTTTCCTTCCTAGGCTTGTGCTTTGAAAGTTAAACTTTGTTTTCTGAATCTGCGTGCTTATACGGAAGAGTCGATGTTTTCATTCTCTGAGTGTTTGCTGAAATTGCATAAATACTGAGACACAAACACTTCAGTGTTTGCTAAGGGATGGAGGACAGAGGTAAAAAAAATYGGCTTTTATGACACTTCAGAAATGCTAGCTTGGGGCCTCAATAGASAGAGAGACAGAACTGGCTAAAATGTTGTTCCCAGACCGCAAGCCCTCTGCTGAAGGAAGAGGACTAGACTCGGCAGACAAAACAAACAGCGCAGGCTGTGCTGTAAAGCACAGYGCCATTCTTTTTATTTTTTAACTCAGCTTGAACACTACTGACTGATTTATAGCAAGGAGAGCTTCATAATTCTCACATACTGCCTTTCAGTCTCACAACTATACCTGAAGCAGTCTTTCCCCCTAACTTGCTTTAACCAAGTTGTTTTATCTGCTGCGGCTTTCATATACCTAGCACTGACACGTTGTGTAAATGTGGAAGTTCCCTAGTAACATTTTTTTTAGCACTTCTTTTAGACCTGTCCATGAAGCAAAAGTTTTATCTTGTATACCTCTCCATCTAGACACTGTACGCCAGAGTAAAACTCATTAATCCAGACTGGAGTTAATTGTTCGGGGGGTAAGGGGAGAACCCAACCTGTTTTAGCATGATGTGTTTATACTGGGAGTCAGACCAGAATAGCATTGCAGAATTGGCAGAATATAGTTATGACTGATGGGAAATTTCCCGTGTAGACAAACCTCAGACACATGTCCTAAAATGCCAGGTTTTAAAGAAACTACTGACAATAAGAAAAAAAACGCTCTTCCCAGACACTCTGCCAAGTTCCACATACACTGAAATTCAAGGCTTCCCTTGCCTCAACACGGAATTTTTTTTTAATAAATCCATCTCCTCTGCCTAAGTTTCTGCTGAAGGAGCATCTATTCAGAGCACAGGCGCTAGTGGCTACATTTTACACGCTCCAGAGGCAATTGAGCATCGAGCCATTGCACAGAGGATTCAAGATTTGAATTACAGTTTCTCAAATTCAGGAAGGAGAATTCTTTTTACAATATCCTAGGTAAAGTGCAGTGCATCAGAGCTTGTTACATTGATGGTCCTTTGCTCTGACATTTTGATTTAGTTTAAAATTCTGTTTAAACTCTATTTCTAGATAGAGGTGCTTAAATTTTTTATTGGCAGTCTGTTTAAGACTAGTCTACCCTGTTTGTTTTCCTTCTGTGCATTGGCTGACAAAAATACAAATGTAAAGAGTAGCTTGGAAACCATCTCTGAAACTCAAAAGAAACTGGGGATCTGACAGAGGAATGGATATGCTGGGAAGACTCAGCTCTTGCAATTCTGCACCTACCCTCTTCCTTAGARAAGAAGCCATCCAACCCAGAACATCAAGATTAAATGTCCTATATTTAGGTAATCTCTTTAGGGACCGAACAATCTAATTAAAATAGCACACTTGTAAAAGCCTTTTTGCTGCCATTGTTTTAAAACAATGTCTATATATATGCCATAATTCCTGAAAGTCAAAGCATCTGACAAATTTTGATACTGGTTTCAGTAATTCTTGCAGCCCACAATTTTCAGAGAATCATCTACTGTAATGATTAAATTAAAGAATTAACATYTCTACCTAAGATTGAACGGTAGAATCCAACATACTTATCGGGTTGAATTTAGTGATTGTAAGGAATGAAAGCAGRGTTTAACTTGGTCCCTTCTAACTTTTAAAGTATGTAATTTTCCCCTGAGTTTGTGTAATTGTATATGCAGGTAGTTCTGTCATTTGTCCAAAACACTCAAAGCCTAAGAAAGGAAGCGTCCAATCTGATACAGGGAAAATCTTACAGTATAAATTAGCAGTTGCTATCGTGGAAAAGAAATGATGAACTGCTCAGAGAAATTGTGCTGATCTTCAGAAGTTGGTATCTTGGCTATCTGAAGAGTTATTAGCTTGAAATTCATTTGGTTAAATAGAATTTCAGCCTTTAAACTGCTGTCACATTTATGCTAATAAAAAGCATAATTTTCAAACCTACAAAATGAAAACCTGCTTAAAGCATAAATCCATCCTGAGCTACTCTGTGTAATCCTATAGGCAGGGAATTTCTAAAGCAAATACCTGAAAAGGATCAGCCCTTTCTGACAGGCACATTTGCTCCACACCGAGGCAGTTCTTTGAGAAATCTCCTCTGTATTAAGTTCAGCTGTTCTCGTTGCAGGGAGATTTCATTATTCATTTAACTCTTTTGAGAACAAAGGTACAGATCTAAAAATCCTTACWCTGAAAGATGCTGAACTCCCTCAAATGTCTTCGCTTATTATGTATCACTAGATCAGCCCTACAGTTTTAACGCAGAGGCCCAAATCTATCCCACATGTGAGACTTTCAAATTCAGTGAAACGGTGCTGAGGGCGAACCTGGCTACCAACAACTTCTTAGATCTAAATATCAAGGTCGTTGCTTAGATCCCTTAGTCCTTGATGTAGATGTCTTCCCTCTCTTGAAAGGAGCAGGGCTATTTAAATATTCGGGGAGCAGCCGTGCCCAGGAGAGCAGCGAGGGGCCCCCTCCGACGGATGGGAAAGGGGCCAGAGGCTGCCAAATGTGAAGAGGGAAAGGAGGGGAGAAACCTGCCGAGGAAAAGGATACATGGCAAACCTCAAAGAAAGAGATCCCAGGGGATAAAAAGCAGGCAAACCTCAAAATGTCTACCGCTAAAAATCTAGGTAAATGTTTTTTTTTTTTTTAATGGCAAAGTACACCGCGGACAGTAGTAATGCGAAATGCCTGTAGTCTGCCCAGCCGCCAGGGCCCCGCTCCTGGTGAGGAGGGAGCACAGCTCCGTCCCTACCAGTCAGCCTTTGCTTCTTCTCTTCCTTGGTTTTTCTTTTTTTAAATTCTTCTTCTTTTTTAAATTTTCTTCTCTTCAGAAAGATGCCTCCAGGGTAGGGAATTTGTTGCGTTAATCAGGCGCAGGTGCAGTACGAGGAGAGTCAAGGTCCTTACGTCCTCGCYGTGTCGCCGAGCCGTTATCCCGGTGGCTGCAGGTGAGCGCGGGAAGGACCCGGCTCTGCAGCAGCTGCGTCCCGCTCCCGCGGCGCGGCGTTGGGCCGAGCACGGCGCCCGGACGGAGCACGCGCAGGTACGGACGCGTCCGGGGAGCGACTGGCRCGTTCAGCAGGGCGAGTCAGCGCTTCCCCTTGCACCGAAGCAWCTTTAGCCGCTCGGGGAATTTCCTTAAAACCTTGTTTAAAATGCAGCCTTAAAGGGCGCAGGGGGCYGCGGGCAAGGCAGGCTCCGGGGAGCTGTGCTTCGCTTCGGACTCCTGGTACGGTGCTTTCTGCCAGGAAGGCAGTCACGGCATTTCTCACGGGAAACGCTGAAAAGCGCTTCCTTCAAACCGCGAGGCCTGCCGAGCGCCGGGGCGCGTTTCTGCGAGGCAGAGGCTCGCCCCGGGCCGGCGGCCTCCGCGGCGGCGCAGCTCGGGCGGGCGCTCCCGGGGCCCCGGGTGCCCGCGGCACGGCTCACGCTGCCCTCCTCTCCCCGCTCCCGAAACGGGCAACGAGCGGCGCAGGTAGCGGGTGCCGCGCGGCAGGCTGCAGCGTCCGAGGCCGGTAGTAATCGTAGTACCTGCCCTGCCGACGCAGCTATGACCGCTGTTAGCGTTAAACTAAAAAAAAGTCATCAAATTGCTTAGCTCGGCTTCAGCTGCTGTTAAATATGTTGTTTGGGTTGTTTGTAAAAGTCTCTAGAATTGCCTCATCTTTCACAAGGACATTTCGGGGTGGTTTGATGCATTTAAAAGGGCATAGCTTTCCAGATTCTTTCAAAGAAACTATCGTTCTCTGAGCAGACTTAGCATCTACCGGAATAATTGAAATAAAAAGGAAATGCTATTAGACTCCTCTGTGACCTTTCATGAATACCAAGAAGGCTGCAGCACTGATATTATAAGCAGATGTGCAGTTCAGAAACTGCTTCTCTGGCCAGCAAAGCCGTGTTGTATTGGTGYGTTTGAAGGCAGAGCGCCAAGCTGAGCTGCGCTCGTGACCTCGGGATAAATATGCGCCCGCGCTCCCTCTCCAGGCAGCGTTCCTTCCCGATCACATCAGGCAAAGTTCCCCAAAGTATTTGCTTCTGATTTTGGTTTCTGCTGACTGCAGCTCTGTCACACTTTCCACACAAAACATATGTTTATACAATTCTGGTTTTAGCATGGAAGCCCTTGTAGAGTAGGAGTTTAGGTTGCTGGTTAGCTTTTTAAAACCGGACATCTCCAAAGTCAAAAATACGTGTGTCTGCACAGAGCGCGTTGTTGGCAGGTGAGTTGTGCTGCCTGTGCAGCCCGTGTTGCCCCACAGGCAGCCTGCAATGCATCGCAATTACGAGACACGCASATATTGCACGGTGGAGTTGAGGAAAAAGAGTATTTTATGTATGTAAATGATGTAACGTGTCAAGCATGTGACACACACGTGTGCCTAGTGGCAAGCAGCAAGCTGCTCTRTCAGCTCCCACTGCTGGGAACCTGCGGGTGGAATTTTTAAAGAACCCAAAAGATTTAGAGGTTCAGATCCTACGATGTCCAAAGGGAGTAAATTGCCTACTTTATTAATGGACTTTAAACCGTCCCCAGATGATAAGCCAGAGCTTCACCAAGCTGCACAACCCGAGCTCCTGTGTCGGGGGAGKTAACTAGCCGTGTTGCTTAGGAGCAATCGGATGCCCCACTCCATAAGCTCCTTAACGTTCCTGCTTACATTAAAAAGTGCTACGTGGCCTTGGAGAGGAAGATTATTAGACAGACAGGGTTTCCCTGGTGGAATACCTCGATAGGGGAGAGGTGCGAGCGAAGGGCCTTGCTTTCTCCTTTTGCCGAGGCTGGGGTGAGGATCGGCTGGGAAGACGCAGGTGAGGGCAGCCCCGTCGGCCTTTCCCCGGGACGACGGCAGCCTGGCTTTCGCGGGCCTTGCCCTTCGTCTGGGCTTTCGAAATCCGATCTTTAACGAGCGTTTGACTATCTTCTCTCCCTTGGCTCTCAGTATCTGGGGCTTAGCCCCAGCCTTGGATGCGATTCACTCGGCATATTTTTCTTTCCGTATGATTATTTTGGAAAATGAGGAAGTGCAGAGTCACCGCGGGGAGGACATAGACCGCTCCGGCCGGTCAGCCTGATGCGGCTGTCGCTGTGACCGCCCCGAGCAGCACTGTCACGCCGGCAGGGCCCTCTCCTGCCCTTTCCAGTGTCCTGGCGACTCCCCGGTTAGCTCCCCGCCTCGCGCGCTCCCCCGCCGAAGGGAGGCAGCAGCCTCGTGTCTGGCCTGTGCGGACGTCGCGCCTCCACTGCGAGCGCCCGGAGCTGTTGCTCCTTGGGACAGTCTTTTTGGGATGTCAGCACCTGCCCACACACCGTGTGGAATGCWTTAACTTCTGCCAGATGGCACAATTTGCTTGCGCTATGAGCTTGCTTTGAATTTAAATTAACAATCTAGAGGCTGCAAGCTCACACGTCAAATATATTGCGCATATAGTTTTAAGGATGTGTTTTCTAGTAATATATTTTCATATTTAGAATCATGATGCTTGGTTATGGCAGCATAAACCATTTAAGATTACAGCCTATCACTACTAATTACTATTACGGGGAAAGGACTTACCGTCTCGGCTGAGGGTACAGGGTAGAAGCACTGGTGGGTGAGAGCTAGGAGGGACCTGATTTAGCAGTTACGCTTGGTTGTGTCCGAATTCTGAAACTCGGGCTTTCTACTGCRTACCTTGAAAAGCACCTGGAGAGAAACTTAAACTTTAGGGAATAATTAGTTGAAATAACATTCTCCGAAGGCGCTGTACTTGAAGCCCACCCGACGCCGTCTGGCCTTTGGTGCTCTGTGCCCGGTGCCAGAGGCTGCTGGCAGAGGCATGGGAGCGTGCAGCTCGTTATGCTGCCCTCCGTCCACGCAAGGCTGCCTGAGAGCTCGGGAGCCTGTGGCAGGGGGCCTGTGATAAATTTAAGCTTTTTTTAGCTGCTGTTTTGTGCAGTGAAACGGGAAAGACTGGAGAGTCTTCTGGAGCGGTGTCCTCGTGAGTTAGCTGCGACTGTTCAGTCACCTGGGGTCCCAGGTAAAGCGCCGATCGACTCAGCGTTTGTAGAACTGAGCTSGCTTTCCATTAACCTTTTCTCTGCACTGCGAAGGAGACCCGGCGAGCCCCCGGCTGGGCTGCCTTTAAGGCGCCCTGGCTGGGCGCCGGGAGCCGCGCGGTGGCCTCGGCAGTGGAAGGCTGTAGCCTTGCCGGTGGGTTTGGCAGCCCGGTCYGAGCCGCGGGGCTGCGGGCGAGCGGCTCCGAGCCGCACGCGGGCTGGCCAGCCCCAAGCAGCGCCGGGCTGCCGGGTTTGGCAGCCCRAAGAAATGATTTATGGAGACCGTGTCCTGGAGCTGTGGGAAATGGACTGGCTTCCTGACGATTCYGTACTGGTTGCTACCTCTTTCCTTTCTAGCAAGAGTGTCTTGTGTGTGTGTTTAGGCTTCCTCCTATGTYTTAAAGTCTGAGAGATTTTTCATCTGCCAATTTCAAAGCGTGTCGATACTACCCTGCCAAAGCRCACGACCTGGAGCACAGGCTACGGCAGTGACTTACTGCAGGCTTCCTAGCAGCTTTTAACAGCTCACAGGTCTCCTAAATCCCAAACCAGAGCTCTGTCTGGTGGGCTATTCTGCATTTTCAGATTTTGTACAGATATAGCAAGTATGTATTAAAGAGCCTGCAACAGAACACAGGATTAAAAGGCGATACGCGAAGTACAGTATCCTCCAAGTGTTTGAAGGGAGGGAAGCAGTTGGAGGGTGACAGTCTGTTCCCTGGCAACTTCTGACATTTCTGTTAATTCTCTGTTGGAATGAAAAATAAGCCTTTTGAACTCTTCATGTAAATTGAACTGTTGAAAAACCTGTTTTCAGATTTAAACCAGAGCATAAGAGCATCTGGGTTCATAGAGGACTGAGCCATTTGTCCTGGATCAGATGGTTATAATGTGGCTCCAGCACATGGAGATTCTGGTCCGTGTCCCTCCTTTATATAATTCTCAGAAGAATTCAGTAAATTCTTAAAGCTTACTCTGATTATACTAGTACCATAAGCCAGCCTGAGTAGCCGTTATGACAGTGTCAAGATTTGTCRGAAGGTGGTGTCATGCCTATTTGGGGGATTTATATTTGGGGAAAATTTCCTGCTCTCATTTTTCTTTGATATCTTTTTCATCTAAGGAGTAGGAAACTCTATAAACTTTCCCTCCTGTTCTTTTTACATTCTGGAAATAGAATTAATCTCTGAGCAGCTTGGGCCTTGATCTAGTCAGACATTCATATCCATGTACATGTGAATTCCCGTTCAAAATCAGGAGGAATTCAGTGTGTTCAGAGGCTTAAAGGTAAGTGTGAGAAAAGCGCTCTGTTGGATCGAAGCGTGACCTGGCTGATGTCGTAGGTGGAGGCTGCCACGTTGAGGTTCCTCAGGAGGAGCAAGAAGGGCTTTCTCCTCTTTGTCTTGTCCTCCTCCATGCATTGGCAGTGCGCTGCCGCCCTTCCGGAGCGCGCCACACTCGCGCTTCCCGGCGGGAGAGCTGGCCGGGCCGTCGGGCGGGCTTTGGTTAAGCTGCAACATGCCTCAGTTGGTTTTCAAAGAGCACGTACCTGGGTGAGACGCAGTGTTAGCATATTGATTCGGGGGCTGTTTGTAAAAAGGGTTCTTGGTCTCAAGTGTCTGAAAGCAAAATGAGGCATTGTGTGAAGTTAAAAGCAGAACGCATTCTTTCTAAAATCAGAAACTGCTGATACTTCCAGATGGTATGCCAGAAAAGTTTTATTAGTCTTCCGTAGGCTTTTCACTTTTTCCAGATCTCTGCAAAATGGAGAGGCCTCTCTCTCTGATTTTCTTGCCAAGTTTAAATATGAATCTACTGTTTATCCAGATTGGACTGGCTTTAACAAATGATTTATACTGCCGAGTTTACTTTTGTCCTGTACATCAGCGACTGTTGAGGTGGAGCCAGGCTTTGCTGCAGAACAACATTCATTTCAAACTCACAGTTTAGGAACTAATCATAGCTCAGTTCCTTTAAGGAACAGCAGGTAAGAGGAACTGACCCTATTAAGTGGGGGAAAAAAAGAAAAGAAAAGAAAAGCTTTTTCTTTAATTTGATCTACTTGAATGCTATTTTAGATCGCTTGATTGTCACTTTTTGTACCAGGTGACAGCTGTCTAAAGAGAAGTACTCAATTTTCTTGTTTGTTATGCACAGGTCCTTTCCCAAGGGCAGATATTTATCTATTAGAGATAAGATAGCAGATATCAAGTTGAAAAAGGTTATATGACAGTAATTGAAGCAGTATGTTGGCCCTGCATATTTAACTATTAGATTTTAGCTGTATATTGTTTTAAAAGTAACTTGACAGGAGGAGTAGAAATTGAAGCTGTTTATTGATTTGATTTTTTTTCCCCTTAGGTTTAAGGAATAGGGCATTAGTAGAAGAAGTGGTATTATTTCTGGCCTAGCATTTGCATATCAAAAGATGTCATTTTAAAACAGAATCTCTAAAATGAGCTGGTTCTCTTTGTCATATATGAAATTAGAGTAATGTGCAGAGCTACCTGTCATTAACTATTAAGTGAAAAGTACTATGTCTAATGGTCCTTTAAAGTACTGTGGTTGTATGTAATTTGGGTGCTTAGGACCCAGAATTAGTATCCAATGGCTCACAGATAGGACACATGCTAATCTGCAAACCTGTGAGCATTTGAGTTTTGCTTTTTTGTTTTAGTATTTTCCTCATTACTTGAAAACTTTAGATAAATGAGAAGTTGTTTCTCCACAACTCCATAATGAGCTCATTGGGATTTCAGCAGGGCCTTTCTTAGGAGTTGAACTTTCAGCTGTCTGGAGGGTTTTTTTTCTCCCATAAAATACTTAAGATTAATTTTGTTTACAGAGTGAGAAAAGGTGGTTTTGCTCCCTACACCTGTATAAAAATCAATATTTCTTCTGACCTGTACTGTAAATTTTTTAACTTATCTATTTAGACCTTGCAGGGAAGAAAAGGTTTAAAMTACTGGAGATGTGAATCCAAGAGAGCTGCAAAAGTTTTATTAATCCATTTTGCTTCTTCCCTCTTCAATTCGGAAAGCTATAGAYTGTAAATTTGTCCCCGCTTCTTGAACTATACACAAGCAAAACTATTTTGGACGGAAACAAGAACTTTGGTTTTAGCACCTTGTGCAATGGAACCCTTTCTAAATTCAGATTAAGTGCCATACTATTCTGTTGGTATTTAGACGTGTAGATGTGTTGGTATTTAGATATGTAGACATTCAGTCATAAATCAGGACCTTGTCATGCTGTGTACAGATGCGGAATAGAGAGCAAACTCAGGTTCCTAAGACACAGGGTTGAGGTATCAGTGCTGAAGCACTTGGAAGCAGAGTACTATCCACTTAACTGTATAGAGGAAGAGAAATTAATCTCTAGAGAAGAGAAAGAAAGAAATCTTCTCAAAGGGGTATAGGGAGAATATTTATGCTTGCCTCTATAATAGCAATAAAATTTTGCGTTATCTGGCATTCAGGTACTTCAGAGTGATTTGCAGCTTTTATGGAGTTGAAGCTGGTAAGCTCAGTGCACTGTTCTGGCCTCGTGCTTCCTCGGCAGTGCTGCTTCCCACATGTGTCCAATCTGTGCTAGCTGTACACTTCCAATAGGTACTGTATGTTCTGGCTTGAGCTTYCGTGTGCTATTTTGAGGCAGAAGACGTTCTTCCAGAAGGTGTGATGTCAGATGCTCGGCAGCCCAGGGCATGATGTCATCCTGAGCATGCTGCAGCAGCCAACATGGAATATGCATGAGACCTGACAAGCTGTTAGATGGTGGCTCCCACGCTCTCTTACACTTGCGTGTTCTGAATTTGCCTCTTGCACAACCATATGATAATTCTTGCTGTGAGTGAAGAAAAAAGACTGGTTTCTCAACTAACAAAAATCATCAGGACCTCATGTAAGTAGCAAGGTAGGAGGAGATGGCCCTTTCAGGAGGATGTTCTGCCTTATTGTTTTAAATACAGGTCTGCTTTCCTATGGAAAGGGCATGCCTAGAAGCTGCCCACTCCTTCATTCTCTGTTTACCTTCAAGAACTGATACTTGTGTCATTGCAGCATTTCTGCTTCCTTGTCCAGCTTTTCTGTGCTGTCTTGCACAGAAAGGGACTCCTCTTAGTCCTGTGCAGTCTGCCCAGTAATATCATTCCGCTTTTTCTGAATAGAGCAGTTCCAAGATTTTCTTGTTTCCAGACTGAAATATGAAAGTTCACTTCCTAGGGAGAGTTAATTATGCCTCATTATGCATGCATGAAAAGGAAAACAAACCCMAAAAATTAGCAACGCTTCTCCTACACATTTACAATCTCTCTCCCTTTCTGTATATGTGTGTGTGTTTGGGTGTGTGTCTGCCTCCTTCTCTTCAATCATACGTATGCTTTCTTCGGTGCCCGTTCCCTCATTTTCAGTATGCCCTAGGCCTAGCTCACTTTCAACATCATAAAAGCCTTGTTTTCCCTGCACTGCCTCCAGTAGCTGAGCTCCCTCTCAAATTGAGAAATACATTTCCAGAAGTGACCTTTAGCAGCAGCAGCAGCATCTTGATCTTCAGGGAAGCCTCCTGTGGCTCCATAACTCAAGTTTGATCCTATCATTCAATGACACCATCTGAGGGGAGGGAAAGAGCACGAAGCTGAGTGAAGTTCAGCGTGTCACAGTGCATTAAACAGCTCTCTGAGTGGCAGCGTGAGCTCTTTTTCTTCTGCTAGAAAATAAATAACTTTCCAAGTGTAATTAATAACCCTAATAGTTTGTTCCAAAAAATGGAATAATAATAGGATTGAGTAATGAAAAATACTGATTAATGTACCAGGCTGCTGGAAAAGGTGTGCAGCGCAAAGTGTTTAGTCTATCCGGGCAGAGTTCCAATAGAGGCTGCAGCAATGACTGAGCAGTAGCAATGTTGTACAAAGTCACTGTTTCCAGAATGGAAAAACTTTTAGTGCTTTTTATTATTATTATTTATTAGCATTTCGTTCATGAAATAAAAAATGAATTTTTGAACACTGCCATTGCATTGCACCCACCATTTGCAGTTGTGTTCACTGCTCACACAGAATTCCCATTGGCAACAATGATGTTTCTGTGGTGCAAATTAAAGGAGAATTTTATCCTTAAAAGTAGAGTCCTGGAGTTTTTACCTTTTTTTTTTTTTTTTTTTTTTTTTTTTTTTAAAATGAAAAAAATACTCTGATTTCAGGAAAAAATACCTACTCTCCCACCTCTTTTGCACTTAATACTTTTCCTTTGCTTTACAAGTGGAAATCTTGGACCACAGGATGTGGGAGGAAGAGACTTAATTTCCTTAGAGTTTAAAATAATTCCAGTAAAAATTCTCTAAAATGTAACTCATAGGCTTAATAGTCTCTATAGCAAATAGTGCTTGGTGAACAATAAATTGTGTAATGATAGTTCTGGCTCAGATTGGCTAAATTGTTATGTGTTGCAAAATCACAGTCACTGAGGAATCATAACTAAGCACATTGCTAGCCTGCAATCTTGAAAAAGCCTTATATCATAAAAGGAAAAGCTGGGACTAAAAACATTTCAAAGATGCTAGAAGGAGAAGGCTAACAACTGTCTCTTTCTTACATTTTCAAATTTACCTGTTTTCCTCAGGAGAGTCTAAAGACATGATCAATCAAAACAAGGCTTTTACAGACCCTACTGTGATTAATCTAATTATTTTGCAGAGATCAGATGCATTTGCTGTTGATATAAAGAACAGTTTGATTGAAGTATCAAAGGTAAATCAATAGGCCCAGAATGATAATCAAAACATTATAAGCTTGGGAACTTAGAATCAATATTTTCATGAGGAGAGTCAACAACTGGGACTGCTGTGCTTAAACTCCTTGAATAAATATACTATGCTCAGTTGTCACAAAATCAGAGTCATTGTATCTGAGGCAAAATTTGCCTTTTTCATAGCTGAGCTTTTCAAAATATGTAAGTAAAGTTTTTAAACCTAGAAAGCTGCAGTGAAGCTGTGCAGGAAGAAAACAACCTGTGATATTTGGAAATAGYTCTTGACACTTGGAAACCTTTCATCATCTGCAAGCAGCAGCCCAGCTCATGTCCCGGCCTCCCCTCCGGCGACCGACGGTGAAGGGCGCCCGGTCCGCTCGCTGCCGGTGGAGAGGCCGCCTGCAAGGTCTCCCCGGGCCGTGACCGCTGCCGGGCTGCGGGCACCTGTCCCCGGGGGACATGCCCAAGCTCCCGCCGCCGCTGCC
>NW_028186357.1:7057860-7207443 GCF_003343005.1 Rhea americana | reverse complement strand
GCACGCACCGCTCAGAGGCTCCCAGGAGCAGGTGCCATCAAGCGGCTGAGCACTGGAACAGATGCGTCTCTCAAACTGTGCTGGCAGCGTGGTGTTGGAGCCRGGTCCCCGTTCCTCCTCAGCTCCGCTCCTACCTGTCTGCTGCCATTAGCATGAGTATGCTTATCCCGAGGCAGCGGCGCTGCGCGCTGCTGGAGCTGTTCCGGCAGGGAAAATGGGAATAAAAAAGAGAGAATGCTGGTGGGAGACACTCCTGGCCGTTCAAGCTGTGCCGACCCTGTGAGCGGCTCTGAAACTGGTACGGCTGATACAGTCATAGAAAATCTTTCAACAAACCAACCCCCAAATTGGCAGAACTGCTCCTACCCCCCCTTTTAAGGTTTAAGGTTAAGAAACAATATAACAGTTGAAACAATTTTCTTTTGAGTTCCAAAGAGATTGTGAAGAAYTTACTGCTTTATAAAATAGGTTTAACCTCTCTGACTCTTGCAGTTTTTAGAAATCCAAGAAGGGAGGCTGAGCGCACAGAYAGGAGCGCAGCAGCTCCACACGGAGCAGTGGCAGCTCCTGGTCTGCGCGCAGAGTCATTTCTGTCCCTGAGTCTTTGGGGATGCAAAAACGTTCACATGACTAAAAGTAAGGAATGCATTTTAGGCTGCTCTTTTGAAGCATTATCTATGTCTTTTCAGCTACTTTACTCTATCCTTCTAATCTATCTTTGAGTTTTTTCTCACTGGAAAAGCCTCAGGGCTGCACTGCAGGCTCTGAGGGCCYACTCACTTTTATTTGCAGCGTAAGTTAGCACACCAACTCTTGTTAGGTGGTGGTTGTTGTGTATTCTTTTGAAATAGCAAAGATTCAAGTCGTTAACACTTGCACATGTCTTTTCTTTCTTCCTGTGCTGATGAAATCCATAAAAGCTGGCTGGGTTTTTTGGCTAGAGGTACAAACAGATGGTTTTTGGGAATTTCAGAAGTACTTAGGTGTTTCCTCCTGGGAATTTCCTCCTGGGAATTAAGTGTCCCCACACTATGGAAGATAGCTGTGATCCTAATACCAGTTGCACTTAAAAGAAATTCATTTCTTGAGTTTGGTGCTGTAGAAGAAAATGCCCCCAAGTTCTCTCTGTTTTCAGCACTGTGCAGGTAGAAATTCTGGCAGCAGTTGAAACCTTTCTAGCATTTTTTTTTCCTCCTTTGCCCCAGTAATGGTTTTATTATAAAGCATAACAGGTTTACTCTTGAAAGTACCACCTTTGAACATTTACTTAACAGCCAACAGAATGAAAAAGCTCACTAGATATTTAATATTTTACAAGCACTTGCAAGAAATATTAACTCTGTAGAGCAGAAAGCGGTAAGTATGGTTTTACATGCCTTCTCTTTGACTTCAGTGAGCTGTGCATCGGGCCCTAAGTATGCTTCCCTGTGAAACTCCGTAATTCCATTTAGCAGCTGCTTTCAAACACAATGGGAGGTTTTCAAAAATAGCTTTGTCTGGAAATGTTCAGCTATAGGCATAAAAGCAACCTTGATAACATTAAGAGAAAAGATAACAATGTCTATTTCTGTAATGATATCACCTTATCTTTAATTAATGTAGAGTACTGTAAGATCTATTCTGAGATATGAGCCTCTCGTTTGAGTAAGATTCTTCCCGAGTTCAAGCCATCATAGATATTTTAAAATGGGGTTTAGTGTAAATTGAGACAATGTACAAAAGTACTTTGTCTTGTTCACCAGGCTCAGAGGCATCCAGGATCAGCTCCGGTTATTTCCTTTGATGCAGGAAAAATAAAAAGCTCCTGACAGAAAGATGGAGATACCTATTACTAATACTGCGGTGGTTTGATGTTGAAAGTGCCCTTATTCCGTGGAATTGCATGACTTCAGCTCAGAGCGCTTTAACTAGAAATGAGCCCAAGGAGACCCCTGGGGTCGGAGCCCTGGGTAGCCYCACGCTCCCCACGCTGTCGGGCAGCTTTCGCGTCCGCAGCACGCGCCGCGTCCGCAGCAGTCGGAGCGCGAGGCCCGACGCGGGGCACGGGCCYGCCCTCCGCACGCAGGCGCTGCCGCAGCCGTGCTTTCCCTTCAGTGCGGGCTCGGAGCCTGCCTCCGGCCGAACAGTGCAGTCTTTAGTTAAACAGCACCTGCCGCTTATTTCCTCCGTTTCGCTGGGGGCTCCAGTCCTCCTCCGCTTTCGGCTTTCGGTTCCCGTCTGCTCTCCGTCACCTCCAGCCGCCAGCGGCAGTCCTGCCTTCCCGCTCTCTCTTGCCTCCCTTCCCCTGCCACTTCTGCCCCGCCGTGTTTCCCCAGCCTGGCTGCAGTTCCCACTGCCTGAAGCTGATGGGAGGAGAGGGAGAGAGGGCATCGAGAAAACAAGGAAACAGCCTCCTCCTGGTCACGGGGCTCGTGAGTTGCCATTTCAAGGAAGGTCCTGCSCAGCTCGGATACGCGCCCGGCTCTGGTCCATCATGTCCACAGACCACGGAGTAACTGGGAAGGTTAAGTGTCTCTATTGCGATTTCTTTAAAAGTACCATTTGACATGAAACTGTCTGACCGACCAATCCAGAATCACAGCTGACACAGATCTCTCACTTTTGAAGGTTTATGCACTTGGCTGGATTGTGATAACCGATGCATGTCTTTGAATGGGAAGCGATAGCCGAACTGCCTAGTTTTGCTGCTGGAMGCTGGCACAGTTGTAAATCTGAGCTGAAATGGCGAGGGAGGAAAAGCTGAGCGCCAAAGCCGGGCCGTTTCCACGTATCCCTTCCCAGGCAGTAGTCAGCAGTTTCAGGACAGATCCTCTTGCGTTTTGCGAGGTGGTGCTGGCTCCCACCTTGGGTCGGCTTTGCCGTGTGCGCCGGCGCGGCTGCACCGCGGCGTCGAGAGCTGATGCGCTGCGTCGCAAAGCAGCCGCCGCGCCGGTTCTGTGGAGCGTGCCCCTGCGTGTGTGCTCCCTTCAAGCGCTTCTCGGAGCCGGGGGGGTCGGGGAGCGAAGGCCTGGCAGGGGTTCCCGCCTGCGACGTGCGGTGCTCCGTGTCCTGTAAATACGTACGGGCTTTCTTCTGTGGCGTGACAGAGGAATTCCAGTAAAGTTTAGATTTGTTTAGTAGCTAAACAGAAGAACACCTCCCCCCCCCCAAAAAAAAAGATCAGAAACCTTATTGAGGAACCTGCCATGATCAGATTATAGCAGGTTTTCATATAAGTGTACACCATGCAGAGTTTTGCTTGCATACTTACCTTCAAATAACTGTTGGTCTAAACTTTAGAAGTATAACTGTGTTATTTTGTAATTGCCACTTAAAATATTTAAATGTACACAGTCCTAAATAACTTACAATTATTTTAATGGTTGCTTGGTAAATTATTCTGTTTTCTKGGTAAAAAGAACGACTTTAGAAACTGAAGTGGTAGCAAAAATGACAATGGTAGCATAGAAATTTTGGTAAATCTATCCACTTTTCAACTTAAATTAATGCCTATCTTTCCTGTTTTTTATCAGCCAAATCAGGCAGTGCATGGAGAAAGATCTCACGTATTACGTTTCAAACACAAAATGTAGATTTAATAAAGTTACATGCCACTTTTAATATCCATGCAGTATACTTACGATTCAGGTGAGCCAGACTAACACCAGCTTGCTAATAGCAATAGGACCCTAAGCCTTTCTAAGTCAGATGTTCTTGATAAACAACTTGATAATTTCTTGTTTTTCCCTTATGTATTAAAAGCAAAAAATTGATTATCAGAATTTAACATTTCTTATTTCTGCTCTTCATATGAAGCAACATGATTGAGGAAGTTTTCATATGGGAGTTGATGGCCGGTGTGCCTATTCTGCACCTAGCTGCAAGTCACTGCATGGTTTTTTAACCCTTGCCTCCCTGTGCTCTTTCTGAGTCCTAGGATGAATTACAGGGGCTGAAATTTTCTGTGAGAAAAAGAACTCTAAGGACACTGGGAAAAGGAGGATGGAGATATAAGATCAATCTTCCCCAAATGTGCAACTTTCCTGGAACTGGTAGAAACGATACAGAAAAAACTAGACCTTTTCTCTGACTTCTGTCATTGAGAATCTGCTGCTATGTCTTCCACCTGAAGTCATCTCTGCTGTGAACAACCAGGTTGCCGTTAAACTAGGGGAAAAAAATCACATTTCTATCTATGTCTGGTTGAACAACACGTTTGTTCATAACTTGCCAAAATTGTAAAGCATCACGATATCTGTGTACACTTCTGTGTGTGCAATTTTCTGTGCCTATATCTGATACTCCTTTATTTAAAAAGACTATGGTAGGTTTATAGCAAAGTGGTCCATCTGTTCAGCCATTCAATAATTTGAGAGTAGATGAAGTTGGTATCCTGCTGCCTTGCTGTACTCCGTTCAGGCTATGCGGCCAACTTAAGATTTTATTGGTGCTTTAAAAGTATTGGCCCGTGCCACTTAGCTCTCTAGTGTGTTTGAGCAGTTATGTCCGTGGTGGTCTAGTGTCACACTGGACCTACCTATCCAAAGAATCGTGCTCCCACTTCCAGAAGCCAAAGTTTGCACAGCAATGTATACATGTATGTAAAAGTCCTACAGACATCAGCACAAGCGTATCTCAGAGAAACTGTAACAGACTGACAGACAGAAACACTTAAAGCAAGCTACAGTACACCGCATTGAAGATAAATCAGTGCGCCATTTTACACGAATGCTTTGTATTTTGGGAGGCAGTGCAGTCATTTACAGATGAGTGCTACCAGGGGTCTTTTGTAGAGAAAATGGGGAGTTGCAACATCGTGATGAAGGTGAGTTCAAATGAGTCCAGGAGTAGAAACTGCTGGAGAAGGTAGGTGTTAGGGGAAGTATGGCTGGTGGTTCAGTGCCTGGTATGCTTGTGCAAATACTAAAAACCAGTGTGACATGCAAGGATGTGCTGCTTTTTAGGAGTTTTGTTCTGTACTACAGGTAGAATAGACTTTCTGATTATTTGTGTGCATTAAAAGTGCTAGGGAGCTTCTTTCAGGAGTAGAAGGCTAGCTGAGAAATCCAGGCCAGAGTTCAGTTTTGGAAAATACCTGCTGCCTACTGTAAATTCCTTCTGCAGTTTCAAGTGAGCATGGAGTTCATCCCCCTGCACCCAAATGATAAGCATCATTTTGTGTGTCTATACGGAACCTTACATACATCTCTATGGAACTGGAGACAATAGTGCCTGTTAGTGTGTCTCTCAGACAGATTAATTAGTCCCTTGACTTTTTAAAGGACCTGATATAAAAGGAGTTTTTTTCACAGATTTTTCCATCTATCAGGCAGACCTCCATTTCATGGAGAGCTGTATATTCACTTCTGTGAAATGTAGGAAATATTATGGAAAGTGCTGCCTCTCTAATGCTTTCCATGAAACAGAAGTGAGATTGAAGTGCATCAGCACAGTACAAGCTGTTTTAAGGCTTAACAGTCAGAGGCAGAAACAGTTTCCTCCCTTAGGATCTTAGAATAAAAATAGAGAGRACAGAGTATAGAAAGGGAAGAAAAAGGAACAAAGGAGAAATGCCTGTGCAAAGATATATCACAAGTTAGTAGCAAACCCACAAATAGATAAGTGCTTCCTAGTTCCCTCTCTGTTACCTAACCACTGGCTGCATCTTTTGTGCTCTGAAAATGGGCAGAGAGGTATTGCTCAAAGGATAGAGACTTCAGTGAAAGCTTTTTGAGTATTTCATCAGGACACTTTGCTGTTTTGTGTGCACACACATGCACTCGTGTGTGTGTGTGTGTGTGTGTGTGTGTATGTGTGTGTAAAAGAGGGGAAAGAAAGAGAGAGAGAGGGAGAGAAGATCATCCTGTGGGATTTCTTTCACCATCTGCTGAGTTCTGAGTGCCATCTGTAAAGTAAATGCATTTATGTTGTTTAGCCTTTGTTCAAAATGTATTCTTTGTCAAATGGCTTTTGGCATTATCATGCACRACTAGAAGAAATGTTTAACAGTTTGGAGCAATCAGAGTAAAACACCGACAGCTCAGAAATGTGAAGCATTCAGTTTATTCAGTAATTTGACAGAAGGTTTTGACATCATGCCTACTGTAATCGCCACTTAGGAGTTCAGACATAACCCTTTCAGGTTCATGCGACACAAAATAGCAACTTGTCTGAACAGGCGGAGGCTTAGCAGAACATGGGTGAAATCTGGGTAGCTAGAATGATAATTACCCAAGCAATTACTGTGCTCATCAGCAGTCCCTTTGGTTTGTCCATGAGCGATCAGGAGATGTGCAGTATGTTTCTGGGTACAGTTCAGGCAGAAGGAAGGATATTCATTTGTGCTTCTTCGTCTATAATCCTTGTTGAACAGCTAGGTGTGTGTACTGATCTAGTTGCTGACCTGTCGAGCTTGTTCGTAAATTTGCTAAGGGTATGATTATGCAGTAGCTATCGGGATGTCACCAATAAAACACAAGCAACATAAAAAAGAATCARTGTCTCATTTCACATTTCAGAAGTCAGAAGCATGTCCTACACTACTTCCAATCTTACATGTGTGTAACTTATCTGCAAGATCTCTCAGCATCAGAGGCATGATAACACAAATGTGTATGCTAGTTAGACGGAGCTTTAGGTCTARACTTCAGATTTGTTGGCCAAATACATTTGGCTGAGGTTAAATGGGAACAAAGGGAACTCCAATGGACCATCATGATTAAGAAGATAAGGAGAGGAGAAAATTAACCTATGATCAAGCTAGAGGACTTTTTATGTGCTGGGTGGCTTGTATATACAGAACTTTTGTTAAGAGACTCATACAGCCATTGGAATACAAGCTTTTTTCAGCTTCACAGCCATAATATGAAGGTTAATCCTATTATGTTGCAGAAATGAAAAAAAGRGAAAAATGAATGCTTGTTGTTTTTCTCACTGTCTCCAAGTGAGACAGCATCTACAATTGCAGCCTCAGTTCCTGAAGCACATATATAAGGGGAAAATTTATGCTCTGTGGTGCATTCCAGATTTGTTTTAAATTCCGCAAGAGAGTTCGTATATAGTTGTAAGCAGAGTTTGTGGATTGGAAACTGTATTTTCATCTTTTCCAAACTGAAAACTTAGATCGGGGAACTCAAATGTTGGACACCCTACTTGATTTCAGAGCTAGCAATAGCAGTTTAAAATATGCTAGTAGGAATTTTGTTTTGTGATCACATACGAAGTTGATATGTGATATGCTACAGTCTGCCCACACTATACTATCAGTTTGGTTAACTTGCTGTTTTGTTCATAACTCTTAATACCTGGCTGTTACCTAAAGCTAATTCTGGAGCTCTTGAAAGCGTAGGTTTGAAAAACTTACCCTCTTTGCTGAACCTGCCTGCAAGCCAGGGACAAACCTCTAAAAGAAAAGATGACGTCAGGCATGGCCTGCTCTCGACCCACGTCTTCTTCAGAGCTCACAGTGGCACATGGAGTCCAGTGATACCCATAAGAATTTCCTCAAGCTTGAGCTTTCCTAACATTAATCTTGAACTTTGTTAGCCAGGGAACAAAAACCTGCTGTAAGATAAAGCATAAACATAAAGCMGAATTTACTGTTGGCAGCTGCTCTCTCCCTAATTTTGAGGACCTGGAAGAATCCAGTAATAGGCTTGAGGGCTTTGCACTACCTATTTCTGAGGTAGCTTCAGGACCSCTATTTATTGCTGGATCCCTAAGGCCTTCACAGTCAGAGGATAAGAGTCAGTAGGGTTGAAGTCAGGTGGGGAATTGCAGTTGGTGTTTGAAAGTATAAAAACTTTCAAAGCTCAACTTGTTGCTGTATTCTGTAGTTCACCGTTAACTTCTACTAGGTCTGCAGGCTTAGAAAGGTGACTGATGTTAACATGGTGCTGTTTCWTATTTTCTTTTATTATCAACAGATTGATTGTCCAGATGTAATTAAGTTTGGGGTTGGGGTTAAGGTTAAGGATTAGGAWTCCTAAGATTTGTCTCTACCTGGATTTGTTTACTCCTTGTTTTCTCTGAGTGATCATCTACACTTTGTGAGTTTTAATTCTCTGTAGGCTTCCTTCTGGAAGGAGCCAAATCTTCAGGATTAAACCCACACATTTTCCACAGTGTTTTTGGATCAGGGTCCTGCTCCAGGCAAGTGGGCTCTGTGGGTATTAGCTGAACAAGCTTTGACTTCTTCTGATCAGGATAATTCATGTAAAATATTTCAGAAGGCCTCGCATCCAAACTCATTCATTCCTGACTCTCCAGTGCTGTAACACCCACCCTGACAGCACGTTGGAGAAACAAAGCTCTTGGGAGCTCTAGCCCAGCTGTCTTCTTTATCTTGAGTACACYGAGCTGAAAAAGTTAAAATGATGATGATTATTGTATCTCAGAGATGCAGGACTGAGCTCATCATCTTAGACCTGGTGGAGGCCTGAGCCAACTACTRTGCAAAATTAGTTCAGTTAGACCACCCCAGAAGGCTGTGAACATGAGCCAGTTCCACACCATTTGGCTGGGAGATCCATGYGCTCCTCTGGGTGCAGCCCATAAGACAGCATAAATACAGCATCTGATCTGCAGCTGCACAGTGGCTTAGCTAAATTCTAGTTCCAAAGCGAAGATAAATGGATCTACCTATATTATTCTCTTGATATGGATCGCTTAGAATGTGTATGGCTTCCATCAGCTGGAAGCTAAGGGTGTTGAGACAGAGTTCAGACATCGAAGCAGTCTCTTACATGGAGAATATTTGAAGTGACCAAGATTGTTCATAGTAGGAGGATGAAGAATAAGGGAAGCAAGATAAGAGAATATATAATAGTTAAAGATTCAGAGAAGTTCTGTTCTCTTTACTTACTAATGAAAGATCAATAGAATAGAAATATAGAAAATCTCAAATGAATAAAGGAGGATATATTGTCAAACCATGCTATCAAACTATGGAATCCATCACCGTCTGAGCCAAGAAACTTAGGTTCAAAGTATGACTGAATATTTCTGTATGAGTTACAAGAAAAGCAAAAATTTCACACTATGCTAACAAAAATGCGTTAGGCAAAAATAAAGCCTCCATGTTTTAGCATTTAAACAGATTGACCTTTTGTAGGTCAAGTTACTTGTGTAATATGTATATATGTATTTATTTATTTTTCATGGGAACATCTGGTGCTGGCTAGTCCTGGAGGCAGGTTTCTCAACTGGGCTGACTGTGGGTCCAGTCCAGTCAGGCAATTCTTACATAGCAACCTCTGCTTTGATGCAGATTTTCTCCAAAATTACTGCTAACAGATTAACTAGAAATCTTGTGTTCTGAGAAAGTGCGTTTGCTGCAGGAACAGCTGTGAAATTTGATAAAATCACCATAGCCCGTTTAAATGGTTTTATAACAGTAGCCCTGCAGTTAACCATGGATTACTTAATAGCTGGATAAGTCTTTCAAGAGTAATTAAAATGATGTTTTCAGAGAATTTAATATTTTATACATGATTTTTTTTCAAACAGGAGCGGTGAAGAAATAGATGCCAAAACTGAAAATTTGGCACTGGACACACAATCTTGCTCTCTGGTGCATAAATTTGCATACATATTTGGAAAGGCGCAATGCCTGATTTTAACGAGCACTTTGCTCATAATCTCCCTGTTCCCCCCCACCCAATCAAGCCAGTTGGAATGAAAAATATAAAGTTGCTGTTACTTTTTAATTATCAGACAAGATCATTACTGTTGTGGCATATGTTATAGGTATGCAATTATGATAGCTTAAATACCTTGGCACTAACTATTTTATTTTCCTAGCGGGGGGCTATTCTAATGCACTGTGCTAACTTTTGCTTGGACTTTGATTCTGATCTGTTATGCCCTGTAATATTTGCAGCATTTAAAAACAGAGCTTTTTGGTTCCAATCTTGTGCTCCCGAGGTAATTTTGCCTACGTCAGAGGTTTAGGAATAGGATCTGTTTGAACTGCAAAATGGTCCTTTTTACTAATAGTTTAATACAAAGAATTTTAAGATCTATGTGCAAATTAAGAAATACTTTAAGAAGACAAAGTACACATTGCTCATTAGACACCAATGCATGTATCAGCTGCAGTAACATAACTAAAAGTTAAGTATACTGTGCTGCCGTAGCTAATCTAGAAAATAAGCTCTACATTGTATGTTGTATGAGTAAAAGTAAAGAGTGAGCAATGACGTTGAGAATTGTGCTGGATTTTATGGTGAAATATTATTATAATCATAATGTTTTTTAACTTTCATATTGTGTGATGTAGCATATCTGAGTATCTCAAATTTTCATATTCAATATATAAACTTCAGAAAAAGTGAAGAAGTAGATAGGATRAAGCTATATGATGAACTCAGAAATAGTAAAATGAATAGTCCTCAATGAAATTCAAATAAAAACTTCACCAATTACTATACTACAAATTACGCTATCGTGTAAACTAGCAGAGAAATATGTGACTTAACCTTAATCTATGCTCATCAGACTGAAATAATTTACCTCCTGGAAGACTATTCCCTTCTCTAGGTCTAGAGTTGAGCTATTTACTTTTTTTTACTGTTAGAATCTATTCTTATTATAATTCATTAAGCCTATTATATGATTACCAATATTTTTAAATATGGAAGCATGGATAATTGTGAGTGTTTGAGAGCAGTAATGAATAACTGACATTATGTATATCAGCCATATAATTAATTACCATTACCTGATGTATTATATATCCCATTTATTTCAACAATTAGCATGTTATTTTGTCATTTTATTATTATCATATCTTCTCTTTTGACAAGTTAATAATAAAATGGCAAAACAGAACGTTATCTGCTGTTGGAGTAAATGCATCTTCATTATACAACAAATAAATCCTTCAGCAAAAACTGCCAGCTATCAGTGTAGCAAAAGGTTGGAATTGCAGTGAAAATACAAGTCCTAGGAACGTAGCAGATCATTCTGAGGTGATGTGTGTCCAACTTTGCCCCTGTTTGTCTCCTGCAGAAATGAATATCATGTCATTCAGTTCGTAGTTAATCTCAGGACACCTCATTATTCGTTGGATGATCTCCATCTTTAATAACTCTACCTAGCGAGCTGAGGCATTAGATTGAGCCCTGAGGAGCGTTTACATCCCGGCRCTGTCTGCAGTTCATGGGAGGTGATTTGCTTACGCACCCTTCCTGATGTGTTACGGTACATTAGCACCTACGCGCTTTTCCCTTCCTGCAGCTGGGGCTCTGAGTTTGCCTCCGCTTTGTCTCCTCGCTCTCTGTACTCCACCGTTTGGGTGGTAAGAGATTTGGTACCCAGCATGGTGTGCTCCTGTCAATATTGATTTACTGAAGATATAAACAAGCTCTATTAAAAATACTGTAATTAATGTAACTTTGTCAAAAATTCACAAGTGTAAACCGTATTCTTCACCTATGGAGTTTTAAGCCAAATCTGATTCTGCTGTCCCAAAGCAGCAGACCAGCAGGGTTGCTTAAATAGGAGACTATAAACAATGCTTTTGATGGCAAAGGGAGATTGTTTGTACTGAAAAAAATAAGAGCCATTTTAGTAAAACTTTTYATGAGAGTAGCACTTAATAGCTGTACTTCGGACTATACCATATATATCTCTCTGACCATGTGTGTTTCTATCAACGTGTGTCTCAGTGTAATAGCTAATCATAAAATTTAATATTGAAAGAAGACATAAAAGCATTATTCTATTTTCTTATCTGTAGCTTTGATTTGATAAAGACTAATAAAAGAAAATGTAATAAAAATGTCCAGGTAAATGGCTAGTTTGTGATCCCCGTATTCCCTTTAGGGATCACAAATCTCTCGTTTCCATAGCGTAAGTAATATCTAGTAAACAGAATTATGGTTTCATTCACTGCTGTCACATAATGCTGTGCTTTACAACAAGTGCAATTGTATTTCTTCTGGAAAAGGTTAAGAGCAGTGTGTTAGGTGCATTCCCTGAGGGCACTGGAGTCTGGGATAATAAACTCTTGGTCCATTATGTGCCAATGAGACTACAAAAATAAATTCTCTATATTCAGAGCAACATTGTATTTATTTTAGAAATGCTATGTTAAGAGAATTTGGTTTGGGATGCATTTAAGGAAGATATTTTATGTACTGCGTAAACATAAGTACCCAATGACTTGACTGTATCAGTTGAGTGTGCATCATAAACTGAGAAAAGGTCCCTCAGGTTTTTATAGCACAGCAGAGCAAAAGCAGTCATTATAACCTTTCAAAGTTCATCATTTGTGCACGAAAAAAGGGCTCTGGTGTATTTGTGTGTGTGAGAGTYTTTTTGCTGTTCTCAAAAATCAAAGTATGATGCTTATGAACATTACAACTGGCCGAAGGCCAGAGGTAGTTTTTTTTTCTAAATGTGACAATATGTTCTGGTAGATAATCAGGGTGAATAACCTATTTAATTTCTTTTCAAAAAGATTGCAATAAAATAGAAGCTATTATAACATTTATTTAATAATTAAACAGATCCACAGACCATGACTTTCCTTTTGTTGGTCCCTACCTAAAGCCTCTGCAATCTGTCTTCTACCTTCCCTTTTTACTACTTGATATCACAGTCTCTCCTGTTCATACAGTGTAGGGATTCCTTCATTTTCAACTCATTTTACTGTGTTCTGTTTCAATCCCGGCAGAAGTTTCCAGTCCCTCTGGGGCTGTAGATGTTTGCTGATAATATGACAATTCAACTTTTTTTTTTTTTTTTTGGCAATGATTCTACTCAGGATTGTTCTTAAATAGTCACAATATCTTTTGGAACGGAGAACGTGGCAGTATAGATACATTTCACTGATTTTATTCGTCCAAGAGAAAACTAAGCAACCATTTGCTCATGGTAGCATGTGTGAWCCTCTGTAGCAGCAAAAGCAGGAACTGCTGTGGGATTAGAGGGATGGACTCAAGTGACTGAATTGCTTATTGCTGTCTTCTAGAGGGTGTGTTGTAGAAACAGCTGTCTGATAATAGCGCACACTTCCACATGCTGATAAATCTATATGCCTGAGGTGTGGCATATCCGATACTTATACGCTGGCGTATGTATGCTGTATAGCATAATTAGTGGTTAACCCTCAGGCTAGATGCTCTCAGCACTATAAGCAACAGCATACTTCTGTCCAGCATGTGATCTGACTTCAGGAAATTTTCTTGTTCCTGCACACTGATATTGTAGGTGGGAAAACACACACAAAACCATCAGAACTGTTTTCTAGAATTTTACTTTTAAGAAATTTTATTTTTCAAATTCAAAATATTATTTCCTATCTTTGGAAGTAAGTGGAAAAAATTAACATAAATAAGACTCAAACCTAACTTWGGATGCTTTGCATACTGAGAAAATACAGAAAACAATGATAATTTAATTATATGTTATATTCTAACAATGTATTCTTGAGAATATTTTTTCCTGGCTCAAGTTCATAAGCATTTGTCTGAGTAAGTAGCACTGCCCATGAAAGAGTCAGTGCAGAAGAAACATTTTGGAAAACTGGAGTCGGGGAGATTGAAACGACTCCCAAATTCAAAGTGATTAGAAAACTAGTCATGTCACTTCAGCAACATGTAATAAAGAGCAAATAATCTTAGCAACCAGTCTTAGGTTAAAAGTTATTTGTACAAGCCAAGTTAAGAGTTATTTGTACAAGCTAATTTGTAAACGATCACAAATAATGAACAAATTAATGAAATTTATAGCCTGCTTACAAATAACCTGCTGACGGAGAGCTCTGCACTTGTCAGCTGGAATTACTCCTTGCCGGTCCTTTCAGCCGCTGCGTTCAAAGCTGCAGGTTCCTCGGCGACGCTGGGGACGGACCCCCCCGTCCGGCTGCCTTACAGACGCTCCTGCCTTTCGTYTAAATACCTCGTGCATTCTGCCTAGCGGGGCTTTTCGCACCTGCCGCGAAGCGCGTCTAGCCGGTCCGATGCAAACGCAGTTGCTTTTGACCCGGCGGACGAAGAGCCCCGGGGAGCCGCGGGCCTGCCGCGAGGGGACCTGGCCCCGCAAAGCCGCCGGTGGGAGTCCCCTGTYTCACGTTCCTTTCCTCCGGGCGTCAGGCCGAGGTTTTGAAATACGTTATCCTCTAAAAGCCTTTCAGTCTCCCTAGTCGGGGATGTGGCTGACGGAGGCAACGCCGGTGGGGCAGCCTGACAATCAATAGGTATTTGCTGCGCCTGAAAATCGGGGCACTTTTCAAGGGATGTGTTCAGGTGCTAGCACGTCGGCCTTACATCGTACCTGCTGCTGTGGTCCCTCTCACTGTTTCTGTGATCTCTCTCTCTCTCTNTTTTTTTTTTTTTTTTTACTAATATTCTCTGTCTTCAAATCTTCTCAACTTCTTTTCTCTGTGCCATGTTTGCCCTTGCCTGCCAAGGGCTGTATTAGAGATCATGGGTGAATCCTGCTTGGTTATGCCGTGAATACGGAGAGAAACATGTCTCTTGGCGCCTGTGGTACAGCTCGTCCCCAAAACATTTTGTTATTACCAGTGTGTTTTGTTCGTTTCTTGACTCTCAGTCATCCCAGCAGCTAGACTCTGGGAAACACGGAGACCAGCCTTTCCCAGAAGGCCTTTTACATGGACTGGGAAGATACAAGATCTCCATACGTTATACATAGAAGTCCTACTTTTCCTGGTCCATCTTTCTTACTTGCTTTTCTTGCTTCTTTTTGCACTAACAGTGTTTATTCTGATCTCAATTTTTGAAATTCCTGGTATGTTCATTTGTTTTCCAGTGGTATTGGCACAAAAATGCAAAGGCGAAGGCAGAGATCTGGTTGTATAAGAGCTCCAAATAGCTTTTAATGAGAATAAAACTTTTCAAGACCTCCTGAAGTGACGAAATTAATGCAGACTCCAARTAGAGAATAATCAAATGTATCCTAGTTTAATCGTAAATCTCAAAATGGCAAAATTTATTTGTCAAAAGATATAAAATCTACTTAATCGTTTTTCCTAACACAGGATACATTTTTTCCCTTTTTATAGTCCAGAAGGGACTGTTGCTGTTGCCTCCAGCACAGCTCCTCTTTTACTAGCTGTCTGAGTAGGCTGTGGAGGAAAYTCTCTTTCGTACTATGGTACTAAAAGTCCTTTGCTGGTTGCTGTCCGCCAGATAAAGACCCCGCGGTTCTACGCTTGCTCCTCTYGCCTTCTCCCAAAAGCCCCAAATGGGGGAGGGAAAAATTCACTGGCAGTTTGACACGGTAGCCCTGGGACAGACATCGCCTGCGGAGGTGCGTATAAAAGGTGCGAGCGAGCGCTCCCCATCTCCAGCTCCCGGGATCCGGCCTCGCGGCAGCGCGGGGGGCGGCGGGAGGAGAGTGCGAGAGCGCCTCGCTGCCCCTCCGCCCCAGGAAGTTATTTTGACCTCTCCCGAGGTGAAAAAAGGAGAGCTGTAGAAATGGGTACATCCTCGTTCGGACTGGAAGGCCTGAGGTGGGGGCCAGTGCAGCAAGGCGATCAAGGCTGTGCGTTCCTTCTTGGGTGTCCGCAGGGCTGCCCGGCGTGCCTGCAGCATGCGCGGGGAGTGGCCATGCAGCGAGCTGCGCGCGCCAGAGAAACCGCAAAGAAATGCAGTGTTTGCTGGTAGAATAACAGCCACCCACGTGTGACTACTGCCTACTGGTTAGCAATTAAAAGCTGCTTGAGAAGGGAGATTAACTACCCTGTGCGCTGCTCTTGACTGTGGCTGCTAACTCGTTACCAAGCAAAGCAGCTGCCATCTGAGCCAGGCTGAGCCCTTTAAAAATCAAAACTCTTTAAACTCAACGTGGAAACTTTAGACAGTAACCTCAAACAACAGCATCAGTGAATGCTATTTAAGTGATAATCTGGAGCTAAAACTTTTAAAAGAAGGCCTATCTAAGAAAGTAAAAGACATGATACAGGTCTCATTATCAGAAAGGAAARGTCTTTCCTTTCTCATCAAACTCAGAGGGATAAAAATCAATCTTCAGTAGAATTGCTACTGGGGCACTTAGGAGCAGCTATGAGTATCTAATATAGCCTCTGAACTGAGGTAAGGAAAGAAGATGTGCTCTTCCATCAAAAAGTAGATAAAATCTTTTCAGCTATTTATTCCAATCTACCATTACTACCACGTTGTTGTTGCGGTTCGGTCTAAGCTAACCAGCTGTAACCCAGGTATAGTCTTGATCTGCTGCTTAGTTGTACATTCAATTTCATGAATTGAATCAGAGAGGATAAAAATGTAGAACTGGCTTTCATCAGCCAGTTAAAGATGCTTTTTTTTGCAGAACTCACCAGTTCCTGTTATGAAATCATATACTGTTTGAACAAGAATAATGARCCTTTTAACAATACATATGGAAGGTTAACTCCAGCTATTACAGTAAAGGACATGTCACAGACACAACAGTGAAATTTCCTCGTACCGTGCCAGTGATAAGGTGTACCCTTCTCTGACCCTCAAATATCCTTGACTCACCCTGACTCTTCAGATATCCTTGACCCTCTAATTTGGTGGCACATGTGAATGTGTGAGAGAAATTGCAGTAGTCGCCCAAGTAGTGCTCCTCTGCGGGCGGTGGCGCAGGTCAGGTTGCACACCGATTCTTCCCTACCCCGATCCGGACGCTGCCACCAAGCAGGGTCGGCATGTTTTTTCCAGTCTAGCCAGAATCTCACAGAACCAGAAATAATAGCAAAATAATTTCTTTTTGCTTTCCTCCTTTGTAGCTACCAGCTATATATCCCAAGTCAAATCCTAAACACCTGGAAGGTAGATCCTTGTTCACTCAAATTGGGTAGATATTCAGTGAGTCCTTGTACATGCATGACGGGTGAGAGTGGTAGAATTCAGGCGTACTTTTGACTTCTAAAAGCCATACTGATATTATTAAAAGTGATTTTTTTCGCTTCTAACAACAAGACATGTTCTTAATTGCAAATCTTGTAATGAAATTACAGAAACATTCAGCTTTCATATAATAATCCCTTAAAAAACCCTAAAAATAACATTGAACACTGTTTTATGTCCAAATAGTAAGTCCCCTTTAATTAATTTGGATTGTTCTTCCTGTAGTATCAACAGAGTGTTAGATACATATTATACATGTAAAAAGACACATTCCTTGAATAATTCACAAACTGAATGAAAGTAAATGTTTCATTAGGAGAGTGAGAAAATATATATTGTTCTTCAAGATGATGATTCCCTTGAAGAAACTGTTTTTTACAAAAAGTATTTTCTCCAAACTATTATTTGGCATATGCAATCTTTAGAAGACAAAATACCAGACCTGTGTCTTATTTTCAGATTTTTGGCAGGCCATTAGCATGAATCTTTAGGGAACACTTGTTTACAGCCCCTGTGAAAGTGGTTCAGGTATGACAGTCATAAAATGATTGCAATTTCAACATTTTAATTGAAGATCCTTAGACTGTGTATTTCAAACCAGTTGTCCCGTCTTTGCTGTCTGTCTGATTGCTGCCAGTGTCGTAACTCCGCCGTGTCTATCCTGAGTGCTCTTAGGTGGCCTGCGGCTTCAGCAGAGTCRCTTGTGCCTCTCTTGAGCATCATGGATTATCTATTTGTTAATCCAGTGTGTTTCTCAGTGTGATCGCTTGGCAGTCGGAATATTTATTTCAAATTATTCTTAGTTTTAGAAAGGCAGCTTGTTTTCTTCCAGTTCTAGGCAATAAAATTGTTTTAGCCATGAATTTAGGATGAGGAGTTGCTGGACTTTAGAACAGCGCTTCCGTTCTACAAAGCTTGGTCATGCTAAATTTCCTGCTAAGTGCATTTCCTCTTGGAGTTGAGAAAAGTGTAAAATAGATGAGAGAATTGTCATTGAATAGAAGATGCTGTCAGTGGCACAAGCAGGAGAAGGGGTTTTTGATGCAGCTCTGGCAAACTGATAAACAGAGCTTGGAGTTGTTGGTGAAACTAGAGAAAGTGTTGGGTGGATGGTTGCCAGCTGGGGCCACTTTTGAAAAAAACTCTTTGCTTTTCTTCCGTCATCTGCTGCCTTTGCGTGAGCAAAAGAGTTATGCAAACAGTTAGAGATAATCTTTAGATTAACGTCGGAGAATAAAGGAAAGACTGAGAAAATTGTTCACTTTCCTTTTTGACCTACTGAAGCAAAGCAAAAATGCAAAAAGCTAATATCTTGGGCTGATAGAGCAAATAAAGAAACTAGACTTGGAAAGAAGCGTACAGACTCTGGAAAGGTGTAAGGTGCGGGGCTCTAGCACAAGGCCAGTTGCATGTTAGCCTGTTCTTTTGTTAAATGCATAGATCGGTAACGCATTGCTCTGCGGGCGTCCGTGGAAGCAGCAGCAGCACGAACGTTTTGAAGGCTTTCCATTATCCAGAGCTAACACTTTGTTAGTACAGGTTGTATCTCAAATAAGAACAGACATAGTGAAGATCCTTGGACCTCCAATCCCAAGAGCACCAGGGCAGATTTTAATCACTGCTGTATTTCTGGGAACCAGGAGAAGGTTCAGTCACTCCCTCAGCCGGCACAGAGCAAGCGCGGCCGGGGGGCCGGAGCGAGCTCCGCTGGCGGCGGCAGGGCCGGGGGCCGGGCCGGGACCTCGCGGCGGGGAGGCCGGGACRGCCGCTGGACCGGCGCTGCCCCGCGCGCCAAGCCCTGGGCTCTGGCCCGCGCGCTTGGTTGCCAACCTGCGTTCGCTGGGATCGCTTTTCTGCCGATTTCATAATGGAGATATTTTAAGTCACTTTTTCCCCTTGTTATGAGTCACTGCTGTTCTCTTGTGATATTCCCTATTTGCATTTTATAATTTTTACCCTAATTACAATTAGAAACCTTGAAGAACTGCTTTAAGCAGCGTCCATTTTACTCAAGTCTTGGTATTTCTGAGTGCTCAGACATCCTCTGCAGTCTTCAGTAAATGTCTTGCATGATTTGCCTTGCCTAAAAAGCAGATAGAATCAGATATCTTTTTTTTTTCTTCCCTTTCCTCAAAACTTTAGCAGATGATGGTTAAATTATTACAAAGCTTTCAGTGTGGTAGCCCTAGGCACAGGATAGAAAATGAAAAGCCCAAGAAAGTATCTGTGAACTGATTATCTTGTTTAAATTTTTGACCAAGAGCTGCAGGGAATTTTTCAAACTATTTTTAATATTACAGAATTTTTGTCATATTTCAGTCTTTCAGATATTGCAATTGATGTATTTTCTTGGCCTTAGACAACAATAAATAATACGAATTAGTTTTATTTAATGATTTGTGGTTTCAGTGGTAAGGAAACTTCGCCAATTTTAAATTAGGTCTTGGAGTAAATTTAAAATTAATGAAATTTAAAGCTGTGATTTGTTTAAGGATCCAGAACATTCACTCTTTCATCTATTCATCAAACTCTTTAATTACCTAGTATGCATGAAACCTGTATTATGTCTTATTATTGAGAGATTAATTTTATGAAAACCTCTGAGTGATACATCATTAGACTGACTCTTGGATAATGTATAGWGTAACCTTTTCTGCTAATCCCACCACAGAGGAAGAGAGGCAAGCTGACAGCTCCTCTGCAGTGTTTTATTCCTGCTCTTCCCCTGCAGAATTATCAACTGCTAGCAGATAGTTTGTCTCTCCTGCTCTTTTAATTTCTAGTCCTCGCTTGTGTATAGCTGTCCATCATGKTCACCTTGAGCTGCGTGTACGTGCGAGGGCCATTTGAAGGGATCCTGGTCAGTTCGTGACGGCCGTGTCCAGAGGCCCTGCCAGGTGAGACGCCGYGAACGCGGCGTAGAGGAGCGTGCCAGCCTCCGAGGCTTAAACACACAAGTGAATCAAGTGTTCCCGTGTCCCTCAGGGAAATGAGGCATGGAGAGACTGTTCGGTAGACCTAAAGGAGCCAGAAGCCTATGGTAGACCAGAGAAATCCAGCGTAGACAGCAGTGTCTTCTCCTCCCTTGTCCAGCTTGCAGCACGTGCGTGGCGCACGTCGCCTGTGCCCGCTCGGCGGCCGGGTGCTGCTCGCCCTGGGCCCGCAGCCCGGCCTCCGCGCGGCCCCGTCAGCGAGCGGGGCAGCAGAGCCGGCAGCCGTCGGAGGGCTCGCCTGGGTCCCGGGTGACCTCGCGTAAGATCAGCGGGCACGTCGCTCGGTCGTGGTCGGCCTCTCGGCCCGCCGGGGACACGGCTCGACGCGTGCGACGGCGTGAGGAGCGGAGGGGAGGGGAGATGGACCGTTGAAAGGAACAATCATCAGATGGTATCAGAAAATTTGTACTCAGCAGGTACGGTTTACCTTCTCGTATTGTGACCTCTGCGGCCAAAAAGACTGATTTTTCACATTTTTTCACAGGGCTTCCATGCCTAGCTAAATCTCTGTTCTCTTGAAAACTAATGTATCCACTTTCTGTAATAATATTTGTGGGAGTAATAGTAGAAATGTTTTATTAAATTATCTCACAGTTGAGGACTATAGTCATACTGTGTTATAAAGCAGCTAATTACAGTGTCAGCAGCTTACAGTGTGCCATGCCCGCAGTGCGGCTTGTCAGAGTTTCTGAGAATTTCTAACAAAATACTTTGCAGAGTACTCCGTTGAAGCTAGTTTGAGAAATGGTGCGTGTCCAGCATGTTTACAATGCTGTACATCTGCTAATCAGAACTTTTTCACATCTAAGAGCATCTGCATTTCATGGAAAACTTAGTAAATTCGTATTGTTTGACATACGTACTTTACCTCTGTCCTTGCTTTTTAATCAAGAATATTTAGGATACTGCAGGGTAACAGGATATCTGTATGCAGTGATTCCTGCTGCTACTCTTCTCCTGGGTTTGCAATCATCACTATCTTGTACTAATCAGTTGTGGGTTTGTGAAACTATAATTAAAACTTTGGATGAGGAACAATGAATGAAAGATCCCTTTTTCCTCCTCAGTCTTCATGAATGTAAATGTCATTAATGAGAAGGAGTAAAGGGAGGCCAAATCCATAAAAAAAAAAAAAAAAAAAAAAAAAAAAAAAAAAAAAAAAAAAAAAAAAAAAAAAAAAAAAAAAAGAGCTTTTAACTGTAATGTTTTCCAAAACTCAGACTCTACTTAGGGGAAACTTGTGAGAGTAGCTTTTTGGGGGTTTTATAAAAAGTTCTCTGTGATTGGTATGACAGTGTGCGGGACACACTTTCTATTTCAGACAAAAATCTGTATTTTTAGAAAGAAAAAAGCACGGATAGCAATGGATTTAGTTACAGTGACCAGACTAACTAATGGTACAGAGGTCTTGAGTCCACTTACATGGAAGAACTTGGGATGTTTTAGTATTTTGATAAAATCTTTCTGGCCGCTTAAGCAGGATACGTGTTGRAGGTAGCTCAGAGGGATTTGCCGCTCAGGAAGTCCCGCTGACAACTTTATGAGTCCCATAGCACGTTCAGGATTGCCTTCAGTCAGAAAAGTATCTCCGGTTGTTTAGGGACTCCCCTGTGCGCTGTTCGTCGGGTGAAGGGAATTACCGATACCGTCGTTGCTCTGCTGCCTGGTAATGGATTGAGTCCGTTGTTCCAAAGCACACTGGTATCTTGATACACCAGCATACGGGATTACGCTACATCTCTGGTCATTAATAGAAGTTCCTGTGAGAAAAATGTTGCATCACTGTGTTTTCCTGATGGAGCTATATTTTAGTGTTGGAAAAGGCACTTGTTTTCCCTGCTGTTTCCCATCTGGGTTCTGTTTCTGCAGCGGTTCAATGCAGAGGCTCCGACAGGGAGCGGGCGGCTTCTGCGGCAGGTTTAGCTGCCGGGGCTGCTGGTCTCGCGCCGGTCAAGTGCGGGGAAGTGATTCCCCTTGGTCGCCCAGCTGCTTAGCGGTAGGTCCGGCTGTGAATCAAGTCCACGTGTCCGTTAGCTTGATCGCAAGGGACCGCTGCCTGTAACCGGAGCTCCTGTGCCTGCAGTGTCTGTTCTTCCAGTCGATGGAGGCACCACTGAAGGAACCGAAACACAAGCACTTCTAGTAAATAGTTAATGAATGTCGGTGTATTTCCTGTACACCACAAACAAGTATATATTGATATTTCACGTCCTATTAAACAGCACATTCTTTAACTTCCACTAGAAATACATTTTTTAGTGGTAATAGGAGAAGCATAATCTTTTTCAGTGAATACAGAAGACGGGTGAGTCTGGAGTGATTCTATTTTATTGAGGCTTCTAAGCATCTGTCAGTATTGGAGATGTCTGATTTAATCATCCATAACTAGCTCCTTCTGAAACTGTTCATATTGTGCATGTTTGAAAAACACCAGAGCCAGACTTAACTTTAATGAAGCCGTACTTTCTGCTATCTACAGCGTGTTACTTCAGAAGAAATGTCCAACTACTCAGGTATCCTGGGAAGCAGTAGGGTTTGCAAAGAGCAGGTTCTCTACTGCAGCACATTCCACTTCATTAAACAAAACTGTACTCTCTGTGCACCCAGAAATGCAGCCTGCCTCCTGAAAGATGCTTTAGAGCAAATCTGTAATTCAAAGTAACTGTTTTGTTATTCTATTTCAGCACTTTTTCTGCTTACAGATTGTTAGCAACCAATATATATTTTTTATTTTTCTCTGAATCATGTCAACTAACAAATCTTAATTTGTATCTGCAGATTAAAGATGGAAGAAATCAATTACAAGTGTTTGGTTTCCCTAAACTGAACTGCACTGGCTCCTTTGATTGAACTCAAAAGTCGTGTGGTTGGTATTCTGCAACTTTGTGACTACAAAAACAAATTACAAAAAAAACAAATTACAAAAAACTTGTAATTTGATTTCCACCATGAATATCTGGTGTTCGTGAGTTACAAACTCATTTTTTTGCAAATACTCCAATATTTATTCAAAATCTGCAGTTTCTGCAGACATTTCATTGGCTGTTAAAGCATTCATGAGATGTAAATGTAGGAGAGATGTGAGCATCTCTCTTAAATGGGCTTAGAGCTTCAAAGCCACATTAGCAGATTCTTTTCCCCACTTTTGCTTCCATAATTTGCCAGTTGCTAGCTGACAGCACGGAAAGGCAGGAAGTGAAAGTCATCTGCTGTCCTCTCCTCACAGAACACACATCTGAAGTCATCGTCGCCTGCATTACTGTCCTGAGTGGAGATAATTGACTGCTGTTACAATATATTGGCTCAGCTGTGTCTGTACTTGCTGGCAATGTTGTTATAGCTCACAGGTTACAAAACTCAAACTCTGTTTGTTGACTTACTTGCGGGGACCCATTCCTGTGTTTGGTTTCTGTAATGAACTGAGGACTCGTGGCGTACGCTGCACGCCAGCACAGTCTATTTTGAAAACTCACATCTGCATTTTTGAAATGGACTGCTAAACTCCAGAAATGCTAATGGCTGTGTTTCTCCATGCTGAGAGAGAATAATGCTACTTCTTTAAATTTGTATTCATTGTGATATATAGAAATTAATTGAGCCAGATTTAGAAGTTACATTTATGCGTATGGAAAAAATCACAAGGGATGTAGTTGCATTATACAGGAGAGTTTGCCTTTGTAAGACAGACTTTTCCAACACCTGAAACACAGTTTAAGTCTCAGAGAAAATGGTTGCAATTAGCATAAAAGCATTTGCAGAAAGAGTTTGGCAAAAATATGATAAAGATACTGGTGAAAGATAGATTGCATGGTGCTAAATATTCAGAATGCAGCATTGTATTTTTGTTTTAACAAACTGATTTGTATCCTCTTAATTAAATCAGGCTGCCACTCTTAATTAGCCTGCACTTCGAGTGTCTTGCTCAATGCTACAGACAGAAGCATCCTTCATATTAAAATACTAATAAATGCCACGCAGGGAAATAGTGCGCACCCCCACCCCGCGCTGATCTGTCCGTCGTAGGAGCGCTCCTCCGGTTCTGACGGGAGGGGACAAGGTGTACCGCCGCCCGGCGCGCTGCCCTGGSCCGCGAGGCGACGAGCAGCGCGCCGAAGCGGAGCCCTCTTGCCGGCCGCGCTGCGACGTTCGTTTCCCAGCGCCAGCTCCTGCTGCGGGCAAGGGTAGACGTCACTTATTYGGACTCAAAGTTGCTATGTGCTGAATGTAGAAATACAAACGAGCTTTTGGGTTGCTTTGATTTGTAAACCCCGTTGAGTACATTTGTTGTTTTAGCGTCCCAGAGTAATAACTTGACTCCGTTATCTCTGTCGTTCGAGCTCTGACATCTGTGAAGGATTCGGGTGAGATTGTGGATTTGTTTAACCGCTGCTCCAGGGAGGAGGCTTGATGATGAGCTGTATTACGCACTGCTTGCTGGACAGCAGTAACATCCTCCTCTGTCGCTGTGCTTGAGGGTTCTCGAAGGGTGTTTTGTTGCCAGTTAGAATTTTCCCGGATTAATGAATCCGATCACAGATGACTGCACAGCAACGTGCCTCAAGTCCCGGCCCGCGTTTTCTGCACACAGCCCCTTGGATCAGGCCCGCTGGGAACACAAAGTGCCCGAAAGGACGTGGTGGTGCTGTACAGACCGTGCACTTCGTCGCTTCCTTGCAGCAGCGTTACGGCCTCAGTAATTAGAAACTTGCAGTTTGGAAAGTTTCTTTCTAACGGTACCATCCCGGTCTCTGCTTGAGCACGTCTGCGCAGCATTGGCTTCAGGGGAGGCTTTGTTTGAATAAGGGTTGGTTCAGAAGGACTTACGACAGTGGCAGAATTTCAGAGTTCTCTGGAGTTGCGGTGCGCGTGCTTCGGTACCGGGATTGCTCGCCGGTCTTTGCCGAGGCTGACCGCGGAGCTGAGAGGGAGACGTCCAGTGTTGGCCTCAGAGCGCTGCCCGCGTACGCACTGGAGCGTCGCAGGCCGAGGGAACCTTGTAGAGAAGTTTCAAATGTGTATCAAAAACCCTGAAGATTTTGTAATGTAATAGATATTTTTATTTTTGCTCACAAATTACATAAAATGTGACAAAACTGTGCATCTCAATGCTAAGTGTGAGCAGCTAGACTCCRTCATGAGTCAGATCACTGTCACGGGTTCAAATTTAGATACAAAAATACCTGCTTTTTCTGGAAATCCTGGGAGTCTGTTCTTTTTTCAACCAAGGGAATAGAGACGTATGACTTCAGCTGGAGCCAGAAGCCTCCTTTTTAGATGYTGGAATGTGTAACTGTTGCCTGTTCTGAGTGTAATGAATCTGTCCACAAGCTCCAAGAATGTTGTATGAATGCTGGTTAAACGATCCTTGCATAAATTTCTTCTCAAGCATATTTCTTTGGCTGGAAGCTTCGCTTACCTCTGCTTCTGGAGCACGAGCACCCCAAGAAAGTGTCTTACGTGCACCGATTTGGCCTTTTTTYCTCCTGGATCATTAATGTGTGCCTCACAAATATTTAAATGTGGACCTTTTCCAACAACTTGGAAAATTAAAATCATCCTATGTACAACCCTTTAGATTTTTCGTTTTTCAAGTATGAAAGCTGTTGCTTGTGGGAGTTTCTTACGCTTGGTCCTTCTTGTCTCTTAGAAGAAGAAAAAAGGCTTTTTATTTTTAATACATGACTAGCAAAAGTTTTTCTACGTGGAAGTGCCTTGGGATCCCTGTCTGGGAAGGCACTGAATAATCTTAAGTCCCACTTCTGTTCCTCTGCGTTGATCTGATGACCGAGTTTCAGTGCCCGGCGCGTGACGGCTTCGGAGGGCTGGAGCTGCCGGCGCGCGGCCCCGCGGCAGGGCTGCCGCCCGCCCTGCGCGCCCGCGCTTGCGCGGCCCCCCGGCGCCAGGCCTGCTTCTGCGATGACGGGAGCGTGGCTTGAGGAGCGCGACTCACCACTCTGTCACCGCTGCCGCGCGGCTCGGGCCGGGAAGAGGCCACGTAACCACGTTCTGGCTCGCAGAGTGTAAACGCAGGTGGTTAGCCAGAGCCCCACGCGCCGCCTTGCATCAGGCTGAAGGTGAAACAACTTCGTTATAATTATTTTGCTGGTTGCATCTCCTGTTAGGGGTTTTTCTGGTGGAAGCTTCAAGGCTACACAGCCGGGTTCGCTACGTTGCCTTCCTCCAGGAACGACGGATGGCGGCACACTGAAGGAGGCCCAGGTTCTTCAAACGTCTCGCGTTAGCGGCTAAAGGTTAGCTGTGTTTTATGTGCTATTATAGGCAGAAGTCTGAGCCGCTGTAGGGAATATGTTTGTTTCCATGGTCCTAGCACATTAGCTTTAAATCTTATAAAAAGTTCATTCTCGTTGCAATAAAGGCAGTATTCAAAATTGAAAGCCTGTCTCTAAGATAAAAATAGGTCACATTTGAATAACTGCRCCGCTTGCCTTGTAACTAGCGCTGAACTGCGCTAGTGCTGCCAGCGTGGTGTGGCACGTAAAAATTCTTTGACGTACCAACCACTAGAATACCCTTTATTACACCTAAAAAGTAGGCTTGTTTTGGTAATTTAATTTCTTATTGTAAACAAGCTTTTCAATTTATTCCTGAGTGCAGCAGAAAGAAACATTGAAATTTATATCTGTGATATTTCAAGACATAGTTAACGAGGAATATATCAGCCTAGAATATATCAGAGCTTCGCAGAGTTTGGGAGGAAGTTAGAGCTGCTAACAGCAAACTCTTTGCTGAGGTTTCTTTGGACTCAGAGAAACGAGTCTGTTGGGATTTGGTATTCCAGTCCATCGGTATTTTATGGCTTATAATACATGGGTTTTTTGGTAGCGTAATGAATTTAGTGACAGCATTTGATAGGACGTGCTAAAATCCAGGGCTACAGCCGCTGGATCTGGTCAACTGGCATCGCTGAGTTTTGGAGCAGCTGAAGATCTATCCTTCAGTTTGGAACAAATTTTGTACCCTGGTCCTCRGTTGATTTGGACTGAAAATATTAAAACTGGAATATAGTTTCCTTCTGTTTCCTATYCCCCCTTCGTTTCATAGTTTTTGAAAGTCCTCTGGAAGGGGCTGTCCTTTATCTTTCTGGAACGAAATACCGAGCAGCAGTGACGTGTCAGCGGGGTACAAGAAAGGGAAAACTAGCCGTTATTCATGTACAGGATTAAATAGAGTCTCTGGTCTCTTGCAGATATAAGGAAAAAACTTCACTGCGTTGGGCTTAGAGATACTGAAGCATTTTGTGGGTATTCTTATGTGAGAGTCTGCCTCAGTTTTCACTCAGGCAAACACCTTTTCTTCCCTTCAGCGGCTCTCAGCCTGCTGCTCTGCCTGCACACGCTGAATCTCCTAGAGAGGTTTGCCAGAACTGTAGCTGCTAATCAGCAGGGTTTTGTTTTGTTTTTTAATTCATTATCATGAAATGCATTGAAAAAACAGAGCTAACACAAATAATGCCATGCAAAAGAAAAAAAAAAGAAAAAGAAAACTGGCATGAGCCCCGTGGCGTAGGGAGGCACGGGGCTGGGGCTGGGGCTGGGTGTGAGGGTGGGGTCTGGCAGGAGCTCGTGGAAACAGCGGCATGACTTGTTCCCAGCTTGGCATGTGGGAGGCTTTACTAGCTTGGAAAGGTTCATTTTTTTTCATGTGCTGGAAAAACTTCAGTATTTAAACATGTTTTCTCGATTAAGTTGTTGAACCACTGGTTGAATTTCTGCTACGGTATGTTGTTTAATCCCCTGGTGATAGCTGAAGCTGCTAATGCAAATGCCAAGAGAAGCATTTTTATTGTTGATACTGACCTCAGCAGTGTTGCATTATTTTCATATGGTCCTCATTTTCTCGTTAATGCATGTATGTGCATCGTGCATTTTTGTCCAGAGTAGTAGTACGGTCATTTAGTGGGTAGGAGAGACTGGGACATACACAAATTAATTGAGTTGTCTTAATCAAACAAGGAGATGCTTAGAGCTGGAACATACGGAGCTGCGCTCAGAGCACTTAATTCAGCCTGCCAGATCATGCTGTCCTCCAAAGTGATAGGTTGGGAGGTTTTACGAACTGTTCTTTTTATTTTGCCTTTATTTCTACTCTCTGCAAGATAACGTGGTGCAGAGCGCTCAGAAAATCGCTGTTTTAGACGCCACTCAGCTTTCCTGCTCCGCTTGGTGCTCCTGCGAGCTGCGTCTCGGAGCACCGCGCTCCTGACGGCGCAGCTCTGCCTCGAAGGGAGACGGCGGCCGAGAGCCCGCCGGCGGCCGGCTCGGCGGTGGGAGCCCGCGGCCTGGCGCCGGGCTTCGCGCCGCGCTCTGCAGAGCGCCCAGCACGGACCTCGGCCGCGGCCGGGAGAACCAGCCAGCACGGGCACCGGCTGGGTTACAGCCAGGTGTGTCCTGTGCCAGACCGACGGCCAGTTGGCCACGCTGTTTGTCCCTCTCTTTTTTGGAGGGATTCCTCTTTCTAGAAATTTGCCTGCTGCGTATCACTGATGCACTAGCAGCTACTCAGAGTTTACCTTTGGTGATGGGAGAGTAACGGAACTAACGTGTCTCGCAGTAGATTARGGTTTTGAATCCTGTACCTAAATACGCATATGTATTTTTATACATATAAGATATGCTGTAGACAAGTTCGGCAATGACTTTGACTTCATAAATTCATTGCATTCTGCATGGAACTTCTCATTGCTAAGAAAACAAAACACTTTATTTACCAGCAAAATACCAGCAATCAATATTCATCCTGTACAGCAGTAGTCAAAATTCATTGGTTTTGCCTGAAACATACTCAGAATTTTATGAGATGTGTCAGGAAAAGCAAATGAAATTCAGGTATGAGTTGCTCAAAGGAAACCACAGAATACTGCAAGGTTTTCTGACTGTGAATCTCCTAGTTTTGGAGTGAAGGCAGAACAAAATACATATTTCACTCTCCTTTTTTCAATGTCTTTCATTTTTCCAAGTCAGCTATTCTACCAATTGGCAGGGACACTTGTTCCTGTTATAATAATTGACTTGTAGCACGTGTTACTGTCCAAGTATCTGAGCTCTTTCGTATCAGATGATGTCAGACCAGGTACAGTCAAGGCCACAGTTGCCTCCGAGTGTCTTGGTTTAGTGAGAACATTTGCTTTGCGAAGCGTGCGTGGCCCGTGCAGGGCTTCCCGATGTGCTGGGCGAGCGTGTGGCTCGCAGGTGGAGCCTGTGCCCAGGACGTGCTGGGTGCGCAGGATGCGCTGGGTACCCGGGGTGTGCTGGGTGCCCAGATCGTGCTGGGTGCCTGAGATGCTTTGCCTGGACACTGGACTGCCCCAGAATCAGTGCAGAAGGTCCCATCCGTGCTCGTGCACTGTTTCTGCTGTTTCTAGAGGTTCTAGTGATTTGTTGGACTGAGCTGTGGGACATTAAGGAATTCCAGAAGCGTGTCCCAAATCCTCTTTTCCATCCATTCRGGATTTATGGATGGGAGGAAAGAATAGGTCTACACATCTGTGGGGGCTGTATATTTGCTTSTAGAGATAATTTATTCTGAAGTTAGAGGAAAGCAATGACTGTAGCGAAACGACAGAGAGGAACACACTTCTCTGGAGCAGGGGAGAGAAGGGTTGGAGGAAGCAAAGCAAGCATGGAATTGTCATGCTCGATTTTATCAATTTAAGTTTAATTACTTATACTTCTGCTACCTCTGAAGAGAAATGGAATCTAGGTTAATCTTCCCAAGATATATAATAAAAATAATTTATTAAATTAAGGCCCTTTACTGTGATTATGAAATACATTTTTAATTAAGCCAAAAGTTGCTTTGGTAGAAATTTTACCTRTATGAACTCAAAATGTTTGGACTTGTTCATCCTTCTAAGCTTTATTTCTCTTCGATAAAGATCATGAACTTGGCTTAATTAGAAGTAGTAGTTAGAATGTCAGAGCCAGTTAATTCCAGTCGCCGGCATGGTCCCCGGGAGCATCGCGGTCTGCGCCGGATGCTCCGCTCCGGGGCCGGGGCACTGCGGCTCTCCGACGGCGGGCGGGCGGGCGCCCCCGGCTAAGTGACTTCGGCAAGGCAGTTGATGACTGGTGTCTCTCAGGATCGTCTCTATGTAATATATCAGTTTACAAGGGAAAAGGATGCCTATTTAGCTACCAGGCCAACAGAGTCAGGCCTGGATTCCCAGACGATTATTTTTTTGCATCAGTGTCTCTTTCGGGTCCCAAGCGCAAGCAACCATTTTATTTCTGAGATTGCATTCAGTGTTAGTTTTAAGTGTCTCCCTTCGGTTGTTTTTTTTGGTTTGTTAGTTGAGTGCCTTTATTTTGAATGTTACTGCACTAATTTTAAATTTGAAATGACAGTGCAATCTTACATTCCAAAGGGAAGTTTTTTGGATAAGAAYAAGCATAGCAACTTTTTCTGGATGTTAACAAATAAATCAAAAAGTTACACTAATTGTAAATCATTGCTTAAAATGCTTTTTATCACAAAATTCTGGGTTTACTCCACATTCTTGGTAGGTTGTAATGAGCTGAACTCATTGGTTAAATTAAAAAGCTTTTTCTTGTATTCCATAAATGCAGTGTGTGTGCAATCGGGCAAAAATAAAATTGAAATTTACATTTTCATCAAATGACTAACCACATGCTGAGCATTGCTCACCTGCAATTTATGATTATGCGAATGAGACAGGTTTTGCAGCTAGAATATGTACAGTAAATGGGAGTTCCATTATTTTGTATCAAAAAGCCATTAACCTCGAAAATTACATACAATTGACATGAACATTTCTAAAATATATCTAAAAGCTGTTAATGTTTTGTCTTTCCCTCCCATATGTATAGGTACTGTATATTAGGTCTAGCAAAATAATTCAGAATGAATAATTTATTAAATGAGCTCTGCAACTTTTTTAGTTTATGAACTATCTGTAGCAACTTGCTAGTTTCTTTTTCCATTATTAAAAATCAGTAAATTCTGATGAATAAGTCTTGGCCTGCAGACAAGAACATGAGTTACAAAAGCAGTTAATAATTAGCATTTTCTATTTTGAAAACCTGGAGAAGTGAGCAGAGAATTGAGCTCTAAGTCCYGTGGCAGCTTCCCAAATTGGAAGTTTTCCTGTTGTGAAAACTCACCTTCTGTGAACTTTTAGTGTTTGATGGTTCTGCATCCAATTCTGTTTCTTCTCAGTTTGATGAGCCCTGGTGTCCTCTTATGGAAACCACCAGTGCTAGGAGGTATMATGAAATGGGGCCTTTGCTGAACGTGCTAATCAGTGATATCCTTTGCCTGAGAGAGGCAAGTGAGAACAAATAGCCAAAGAGCAGCCAGATACACTCATTCAAAATTTTCATGACAATTTGCGGAGAAGTTTGCAGCATGACCCAGCTGCAGCGAACATTCCCCAAGTTGCTGTGGAGCTAAAGGTGCACAGGTGAACACAGTGTTGCAGCTACGCGAAGATGCAGACAGCCTGACTTGACAATCGTTTGTTTTTAAGCAGCCATTCCAATTAGAAGTGTTAAGATAACTTCCTGCATGTTTCATGGAAGATGGTCACTTCCTTCGTATGGCTTTGGGTTTTTGACTTTTGGAGTGAAACCAGCTCCCCCAAACTTTGGGCCGCTGAAAGTCAAAGTGGAACTGGGCGATTCCAGTGCGTCGCCGCAACCTTGGTGCGTGTTCAGCCATTGCCAGTGTCCCACTGCACTGCGATCCTTGCAGGAATGCCCCAGATGCTGCGTGCTTTGCTCGGTGTCGTTACGTTGAGGTTGCAGTAAATCTCTGAGACATGCTGTTCCCTGTCATGTATTGCCAGTTAATGCCAAAGCTCTGGAAAGAAAGAAACAAATACACAACACAAAGCAATAAATAATAATAAAGTTTATATAGGCTAGTTCTCAATGGGTACCTGAAGCCTATTTGTTCTTTCAAAGATTTTCTTAATAGCTTGGTGAAAGTGTTTCAGTTATATCTCTGACAGTTTATAGCTACAAAAAGGTTTGATATGCCGAGTTATTTTTTATCAAAGGAGGTGTTCCTGTTAGGATATACCATGTATAAAATACCAAGATCTGTCCAGAGGAGATTGCTTTATATCCATTATTTATATGCTTTAAATTTAATTTGCAGTAATTTGCAATACTGCTTTTCCTCAAATTCCTTTAGCCATCTTAGGGGAATGCTTAAAGTCTTTTATCACAAGTACATCAAAGTAGCATTGAAAGAAATCCTCATTGCCCGAAATCTAGGACCCTGTTTTGACTGTTCTCTTCTTCTCCTGTCTCTGTAAGAAACTGCCTAGGAAAATGTTTCCTAGCCTAACTCTCACTTTTGGACTGGAGTTTACATCAAAGCCCCCATCCAAGCAAGTTAGGGTAGAGCATTGCAGTAGAAGAAAACTGAATCCACATACATTCCATTGCATGTAAGGCAGAGACTGATGCTCTGAGGATTCAAAAGCAGAAAAGTAAAAATACAAGTAATTTCATTTGCAAGGGGGACGAATGACACTATGGATTTGGAAAAAAATCTGCAGGAGAAAGAGACGGATAGACATGTAATTGCAGTTGCTCAATATTAGCTTTGACTGCTGCAAATAGTCCTGAGAGGAGTCTGTAACAGCTTAAACCACTAAGATCTACTATTGAAATGTGCTCTTGAATGTTCTTGTGTATTTTAGCAGAAAATGGGCATTTTGTATTATTTTTGAACTTGGAAAGTGATGTCCGGAGTACGTATCTATTGGTGACAGGTAGAGGAATATATTTAAAATTGAATTGTCCAGATTTTTTCCTAAATTAGTGTTTAGCCAACASTGTGTGTACTGTTTTGTGTGTTATGCTTTGGACTGGAGATACAGATGTATGCTGTAGGCTTAGCAATACTTCTGCCTTTTACTGTCAAGGTGTTAAATGTTTTGTCCTACAAGAAGAGCTAGATTAGAGAAGAACTCTAAAAACAGTTTAAACCTTTATCTACCATGGATAGGGTATATGTAGCAGAGGGCATCTCTTTATTTGTAGTATCACTCTGTCTTCTTAAACAGCCTCTATCTTTCAGTAACTCTTTGCAGGGAGGGCATTTAGGTATTTTAGCATTTGTCTGGCTAGGTGACACCACCCATGAAAAACGTGTTCTCCTTTCACTGCTTGCTCGAGCACGAGGATGCAGCCGAGAGATCTAATAGCATGGTGCTGTTTGCTTGGGAATGCAGAAGAAAGGAGGTATTTGCTCGTACTGGCTCTTGCTTACATTACAAACTACTGAAACATTTTCAAAAAACAACATTATTTTTTGTACTTTTTAACTCCCGCAAAAATCTGTCACAGAAAAGATTATAACTGAGCACTTCGTCTGTTTTTCTTGCTAAGTATGCCAGAGAGCAAGAGAAAGCCAGATCAGTGTCTTTCTTTTTATCGCTTTCTGTAAACAGCCTCCAAATTAATCTCAGTAAATACCAGAAATGCTAATATGTAGTCTTTGTATATGCTTACAGAGCAGATTTAGGCCATGTATTTGAAGGATATATATAAAGGAAGCACTTGTCATAAATTAAAAAGAGAAAAGGCCTTTTTGACATCTTTAGAGTACATTCCTTTGAGCGTTGAGTATTGATTGAATTTTTAATTCCGTGCGTGTGTGTGGCTACGTTAGCAGTGAAGAGCACGGAAAGGCCCAGCTGCCGGCTGCCCCGCGCACGCAGAAGGGCTGCCCACGAGCCAGCAGAAGACCAGGGTAGAGCCGAGCAGATACCGGGACACTCTCAAACCTGCCTTAAGGTCTCCCAAAGTCTTATCAAACCATGGTATATCTACTGCGATCTGTCTGCTGGGATGTTCGTCCTCATCTTTCTTGAGTGTAACAGCAGTGATTTAGGTACCAATTCATACATTTAAAGTATCATAATTTGTTGTGTCTGGTAATCATACATTTAATGAAAACGAGAAACTCTTGTTTTGCTTTGCTGGCAAATACCACTCCAAGGGTTATCCTTGTGTCCAGTCTACTGTAAATGTTATAGTGGGGACCACAGGAGTAAGAATTTTTTTAATCATGAAGAATGAGATGCTTAAGCAGCAAATGGCAGCTGTAGAATAGCTTGATTTGCCCATCTCCTTGTAAAACAAGGACTCTCACTGATGCCAAAAGAAAATATACCTCCAGGTGGTTCTGGACTGTTTTATTATCTGTAACTTTTTAGCCACTAGATGGTGGAAAAGTCGCAACATGTGAGCACTCTGGGACTTGATCTGCCCTTCCAGGGTTAGTCCATAGACAGGGTTGGTGCTGAACACAGCACTCCTTAAACTGTTGTGCAGTTTTCCATGAGGTGGCATCTGGTTTGTGATATAGCTTGAACATCTCCACCCAAATCAGCTTTGCACTGGCGAGCTTTGACCATGCTCCCAGGGCAGCTGTGGTGAAGAAGAATTCCATTTAGTTGCAAATTTCCCTTAACAAACTGAAGAACTCTCGAGGGCCAGTTCTTCCTGCACTCCATGCTACTGTAAMACCATTGCTAGCTGTACCTGTTTTGGAAGCTAGCTCTGGTGTCCTGCCATGCCTGTGTGCCCACTCTGCCATTAAATAGTTGATAGATCACCTGGGACACTCCGCTAGGGTGAGAGCTGAGTTGTTTTTCTTTCGGTGGCTTCTCGGGCTTATTGTGTGAATGGGAGACATGCACTGTTCTCAAAAAAATGCTGGATGCATAGGCAAATCTTTCCTTCTCTGCAGTGGAATTTGCCAGGCTATTTTTTTGTGCAGGTATTTGGAGAAAAAAATGGTTTAGTTTGAAAATTCTTCAATCAGATTGTTACTCTCTGTTATGTTGTAAAGGACAGCTCCATAAATACTTTGGTCTCTGGGATCCCTTGCTAGCRTCTCTGCTTTAATGTCAGACTCATCACCTCTCGAGCCAGTGCATCTCTCCATTTGATCTTGGAATGAAATTGCAGTCCTGACTTCCAGTGGAAATGGCTGTGATACGAATCCTTAGTCGTTAAATAACTTCAGTGCAGATGTTAGGAGCATCAAATGTGACAATACCTTAGATTTATATGGCACCTTTCATTCCTATGGATCTCAGAGCACCTATAACTTCTGGAAGACCTGTGCTGAGCTAAGGGGTTATGTCACAGTTTATTCAGCAGTAATTGGTAAGTGCTCAGAAGAAAGACTGACTAATGGGAGAGATGGCCCAGAACTGTTTCATGACAGTGTTAGTCATGAGAGAAGACTCTTCTTTTATACTGAAAATTCATGATCTTTTTGTCTCTACCAGTATATGGAAGATATACTAATTACCAATGTAAGGCTTTGTAGAAGAGATCTGGAAATAACAGAAATAAGCCTTTAAACAGGCATAATAATTATGCAGACACATAGCTCCTCTTATGTTAGTGGCAGACTTCCTATTAAGTTCAAGAAATTGTTTGTTAAATTAATTAGGGTTTTCTCTCATGACTAACACTGTAGCAGGGACCATGGAAATAAGATAAGCAATCATCCCAACCTGTGTTTTTCTGTATATGTTGCCAAGGAGATCTGTTTGTGAGTGACTTTAGGACCTAGACTTCTTGTACCAACTACAGCTGGAATGTTAAGAATATGATAATTTTTTTCAGCTAGAAAAAAAATGTCACCTGCACAAATGTCCTGTTGTACCTGCTGTCTCATTATTGGAGACTGGAGAGGGTGACAAGGGCAGCTGCTGACTTTTCAGCTGGAGGTGGGCACTCGTGATAGTTGCTCCTTTTAAGCAACAGGAAAGATGGGGAGTGGTGGGAGATTACGTAGGAGATGGCATTGCTGAGTGCGCAGGCAGCTTTCTTGCCTTGAATTTGGTGGGTTTTCGTGCCTGCACACCGTCAGTGTTGAGGGGACATCCATCCTCCAAATAGTGCTGTATGCAAGCACGTGCTTAAGGAAATTATTTCATAAGGCATTAGAGAAGTGGAGAAATGAGCATTTATTGCCCAAACGCTTTGAGAAGTCTCCAGATACTGCAGAGCTGCTACAGTGAGTCCCGTAACTGCTCCCTTGCTATGAGCTCAAGAGTAAGGAGAAGAGGATGTAGAGGGGACAACTCTGTCCTGGAGTATCTTCCAGCTACCAATATCCCTAGGATAATTAAATGCCTGGACCTAAAGATGCCTACATTTTCAGCTTCTTTCCTTTTTTTTTTTTTTTTTTTTTTTTCTTTTAATCTTTCATAGATAAACAGATCTTCTCAAAGCAAAGCCAAAGGATGCTCTTCCATTCCCATGGAAGTACTGGTGTGCTCTGAATACGTTTGCTATTTTTTCAGCATCTGATAGCAGAACAGAATTTCACTGCTTCTTATATTTATTCCCAAAGAATAGTGTTTTGAAATGCCCTCCTCGATGACATTTAACCCCTCATATAACTTTTTCCCTTGTAAACCTGATTCAGGTCGTGTGAGAGGAGCTCAGGGAAGGCTGTGGAGTCTTTGCCTTCTCTCTCCCCTCTGCTGTGGCCTTGTTCTTGGCTCAAAGACGGGGTTAGAAAGCCATGAGTTTCACAAGTACAGGACAAACTTTGGTTGCAAAGAGAGATTTGAATGTGATTAGAAAGCTGTACAAGTCAGCAAAAATAAATGTCAAGTATCTGATAACAGAGTTGGGCTTCATGGTCTTTGAAGCATGCAGTTAAATGTTATGTTCACATATAATTTTAAAATTACTAAAGTAATTATTTGGCTGATAGTTCTGCTGGTAGAGATAATATTATCATTTGCTGATTGCTGTTTATCTGTCTCTGTAGTTTATTAGTGTCTCAAGGTATGCTTTTGTAGTCTGTGTCCTTTGGTTTCGTTTGACACTTTTGTACATCACTAACTCAGAGCTAAATGGCCTTGCTACATTGGAGACACGTCCTTTCTTTTAAAGTCACCTTTCCTAAGCAATGTGACCAAAACAATCTCATTCTTTCAGTGGCTCGAAAGTGTGAAAGACGTTTGAAGGGACAAAAAAGCAGCTTCTGGAAGAGCTGTTAAAAGATACCAAGTTTTCATGGTTAAAATAGAACCTCATAATTAATTTAAGTTAAATTTGTTTTCCAGAACATAGATTTTTGGGTGTAAAATATGTCCTTTGAGAGAGGCAACAGGAAACAACCTCTGTTATTTTTGATTACCTTTGTGTTTTGCTTTTTACTCATTATGCTAATTTTATGTTAACAACCTTCTTACATTAAGTTTCACTTTATACTGTATAAATTGACAAATAGAGCAATATTTGTCAAGCATAAATATTAAAAACACTATAAAGACTTTTAGGCTTCTAATTATTATGCTAATTTATCTCTAAATTCTTCTTGTATTACCACCCCACAGTTCACTGTAGAACTTGACACAAAAATGGTAAAATAGCAAAATTCTATTTTTTAATGCTATTAATTACTCACATAGGAAGCCTGTCTATGAATAAAAGAAGCCCTAGTTATAGCATTGCAAATATAAAGAATTCATCTTTTCTGGAGAGCTGTTGAGTCTTTGCTTATAGTATCATAAATACTAAGGAAATCCAAAGTGCTTTTTTATTTTAAAAGAACAGGAAAGCCTAATATGTTTGATGGAAATTCCATATGTTGAGCCACATTCTTAGGATTTCTTTTCATACCAGAGTATATTTATTGAAGTCTGTAAAACTAGTCATAYGGTTGAAGCGTGTGAGTCTTGGCCGCTTTACTGCTTTCGTATCCCGGYGTGGGGTCAGATGAAGTCCTCAGGTCCCAGGTATGCACGTTCAGTCTAGTGGCAGTATGAGACTATGATTAGGAGCAAAATCTCTCTAATGCATAGAAGGGCTAATTAAATATATGCAAAGTAGTCTGTAATTGTAGAGAGTTCCTCCCCAGCCTGGCAGTAAGCATTTGGGTGTTAACGCTGGGCAGTGGGTGATGAAAGGCAGCATGAGGATCCACCAGAGCTGGTGCTCCACGGAGCGCGGGCTGCTGCAGCGGAGGCAGACAAGCTGCCAAGGGCCTTCGGGCGKCTTTCCTCAAGGCAGTCCTGGTCCTGCAAGCGTGCCCGGTGGCAGGCGCGTTCTGGAGTCCCAGAACGGGCCCATTTGTAGGATCAGCCTCCTTCGGTGGCTCTCTGTTACCTCGTGAGTGACGGTCCCATCTGGTCTGTAGGAGAGAACAAACTTAATTTGGAAAATAATTCAAAAGTTACGGTGCTTTTTGTATTACCAATATCAACATAGTAATGTAATTTGTTCCTTATTTTTTTCTCCACCCCAAAATGCACGTTTCTTCAGAAACTGTGTGTTATGTAATAAGGTTTTTGCAAGCTTTCTTAAATTTGGGAGCTAATGCTTTTGTGTTAGTTACTTTGTATACCTGAGTTCTCAGTCAACGCTTTACCTGAGCCRTCTACGATAAAGCAGTCTCTGTCTTAAAACGATCCTGAATTCTCTCCTACTAAATTTGCCGTATGCTCCCTGCAGAGGGCAATAGCAGTAGCAGCGGTCTGAAAGTCGTTCCCCAGTGGCCAGCATAAAGCCCCCAGCCCAAGCACAGACCTGACCCTCTCCAGCGCAGGTCTCCCTCCTTCGGGGAAGCCACGGCAGGCCAGGGGCTGTGTGAGCACCTCGGACTCCCTCCCTAAACCCGCTGCCGGCCTTACTGTACAGGGCGCTTTTGTGCAGTGGGTTGTTACTAGTTGGTGTCTTTTTAACCAGAAACAAACCAGCCTGCTGGGATAGCGCTGTCGTAAAGAGAAGTGTTCGACTGACAGTGAAATCTGTAATGCTACCGTAGCCTAAAATCAGTTCTGTATGCAGGAGAGTGGTAGAAAATAGAAAATTTCATCAGAAAATAGATAAGAATTACACAGGTGGGCCYGCTGTTGGGCAGCTGATCGCTGAGGAGGGATGGTGCTGTGGAAATTCACTGAGCGGGCAAGCTGGACGTGGGTTGAGCAGTGGGGGTTGTGAGAATACATGGGTGGAGAGGAAGGAAAACACTGCAAAAGCAAAGTTTTGGACGATGGCACTGTAAATATCACCCAGGTCAACACTTCTTCATTTGTCAGTTGTCTGTGTTTTAATGTTTTAGGCAACAGTCTCGGAAGGACACGGAATCACTAGGTCTCATTACCTACTTCAAATTGAGCTTGGAGGATAAGGGACAAATGCCTTCGGACAATGTCTGCACAGGAATCTACCTATCTATGTATCGATAAGGATATACTGCTTAATAACAGTGTTTTCGCTGTTTCATATTAATAATCTGAAAATACAGTCAAGTTCCTGGTGAAAAAGCTTTTTAAAGAAAAAAACAGTATCAATCTTTTTTGTATGTAGGAATCTAAATGAAATGGTGTTATAACCAGCAATTAAGTATTTTAAAATAACAAGAAAATAATTCTGCTGGAAAAATTCAATAGTAGGTTTGTACAAACAGTTGTAGTCTGAAATACTGTTTTTGCAGAGAACCAGCTTTTCATCGCACCCAGGTAGGTGGTGAATCCTGTTTCACCAGGGGACTTGGCAGTCACCTCCAGGCGCTGGAGTCACAGCCCCTCCTCGCCACTGCTCATGTCTCTAGCCCAGAGGGGAGGCTGGACATGGGGCACAGCCCCGGCTYCCCTGCACCCAGTCCAGACTGACATTCAATTTTTCTATTTTATAAACCTACATCAAATCAAGACAAGACTTTCRAGTTGCTCGAACGTTAAAAAAAATGGGGTCTATTTTCAAAGCAAGCACACATACAGAATCACAGCCCCATAGTACTAGAGAGTTTGCTTTTCAAGGGTGTCCTTGTACCATCATTATAGTTCTTGGCATGCTTTTAATACTTCTTTAAAGTACAGGTTATTGTTAAGGCCTGGTAGTCTTCCTTCCACAAAGAGTGCACAAAACTTGACCTACAACACTGTAACAAAACAGATGATGGACAGAGAGGATTTAAATTAATTTATCTGATGATGGATCTGGTATGTGCAGAATTCTGTTCTGTTTTATAAAAAACAACTAGAAAGCTGAGGCATTTCCCCTCTGAAATCTGGTGTGCTTAATTAGAAGAACTCTGCGTGTGTGTGAGAGAGAGAGGGAGAAAGAGAAGCGAGATGGTTTATCTTTTCACTTTTTGAATCTTTTTTATTAGTTTTACAGCAGAGAATCATACAGATAAAAACAACCCTTAGCACAAAGTAACCGTGAAATCAAGCAGTTATCCAGCAATTCTGGGTTCTGGAGTTAACTACTAGGAAAAGAAAAAAAAAAGGAGAACACAATATATGAAATACAAATCCTAAAAGATCAGTAATGCACCAAACAGGTTATTGCAAGAGAGTTGATAAGGATGATTTAACAGGGCGAAAAGATCACCTCTGCAGATCAGAGAGGGAAAGGACTGTGAAAAGATAAAAAGAGGCACACACAATAAAGAGATAAGTGAGTGTTATCTTTTTTAAAGGTTTGAACTCAGCCCATGATTGTTAGCATTTTGTCTTATTTCCATAATCAAACTTCTAAACATTTAGACGCAGACCACTCTAACCTTTGCTCTCCCGTGGAGTCCAGGAGAAGCGGCATTAAATTAATGGAACTGTTAGTGCAATTTGGCTGTTGGTTTGGATATTGTTTGACAACAGACAAGTAACCAGTGCAGTCTTAGACTAAATATTTGGAGGTCTACTTCTGCATTGTGATAAATCCCAAATGCTTGCTTTTTCTGCAAGCAGAAGCTGAATACCAGATTTGTGAATGTATTGCTATATCGAATAATGGGTGGTCAATGGCCTTCACAATATTGGCTCCTTTAGATGGCTGACTTGAATACCCCATCTGGATGCCAACTTATATCTTATACATAAGAAAATATATCTTCTACCTCCAGTAAAGAAATCTGCCTTTTTGTTGCAGTGTTTCTTTCTGTCACTAGAAAAGTCTGTAACTGCCTTGGTCAAAAAAGGACTTTCCTCGGCTCCAAAGTATATGCCATAAGCTGTAAACTGCCTATTTCACATTCACYATCACTTACAGAACTGCTATTTATTTTTTTTTTTTGGTAAATCAGTTATTCTGAGACATTTTGTGAATTTTGCAGTCTGGAAAAATTCTCAAGGAACAGTTTTTCCTTTTCCTTTTTGTTTGGTTTAACTTTCTAGGAATAATTTAAAATGATTACTGTTTAGGAAATGCCTGACTGTAAAAATAAGTTCAGTCTTTTGTTTGCTCATTTTAAATATTCCTTAGGTACCTGTAATTTAAAAATGTAGAGGGCGGAAAATAACCACTGAGAGAGTATTGATAAAATGAGACATTTCGAAGTTAAAGAACCAGGATCCTATTGTGCTTAAATGCAGTAACAGCCTGGGCCTTCATTCTAGGACCAAATTTGTCATACATAGAATGGAACTGAATATCTTTTTTATAAATAYAATTTGAAGCCACGGGCTTATAATTAAAAATATATATAACCATTTTAATGGTCAGTAAATAGCTATATTAATGTTCAAGCGGGCAGTGCTGTCAGATAACAAATGAACTGCAAGTACTAGCTGCACCTCAGGCTGCTGACAGCCACATTAGTTACCTTTTGGAGTAGCACATTTATTATGTATTGAAGCTTTGTTACAGTAGAAGAGAAGCTTAGATTCAAGTTTGAGAATATCAAGAATAGTTTCCGGGCAGGTTATTGCAAGGGATATTAAATATGATGCTAAGGATATGGGCCTAATTTAAAGAATCATTTTCTATTGCACCCACAACTTTGTTCTTTCATCTTACTGACAGCACAAATGTTTCCATCCATTTCATTTCATCTTCTTCCCTCTCATCTCAGATATTTATATGTTTGGATGGCCCCGTCRTGATAAAATCCAGCTGCCTCCCAAATAGAAATATCATTTACAATTTCTCTAGCTTTCTTCTTTCAAAGTCTTCAGAGAAATAGCGTGATTAATTCACAGGTTTTCCTCCCTTCATTTGTTTGTTTATCTGTGCGAGTGAGTGGATGTGCTGTGTAAGGATGTGTGTGACTAAATTATTGAGGGAAAGCTAAATCAAAGAGATTAAATTTGCCTTTAGGGTGTATTTTAAGCGCAGACTGCAATACAGAGATATGCATGCATCTTTAAAGGAGCTAGTTTGGGGTCCCGGAAGCCTTGGTGAAGGAAGGTCCTCTGTGCCCGGGTGCCGGGCGGGAGGGCAGCGGGGCCGCGCGGCAGGGCAGGCACYGCTCTTCTTTTCTCTACAGCTTCCRKGACTTTAAAAAGAAAAAAAAAAGATTTTTAAACTAAATCTCTCACATCTTTCACTGGTTTACAGAAATTTCTTCTCACACTCCTAAATTCTGGGGGAAGAAAAGAAGAAAGAATCCTGGGCTTTTCAAAAGCTGTTTTGAAAGGTTCCTCTTCTTTTTTCCCACTCCAATTAAATCTGGTTCCAGTGATCATATGAGTAAGGCAAGAGTTGAGCAGGTCTCCAGGGTGGGTCTACTAGCGTCGGACCAGCCCGGAGGAGCTCAGCGAACGTTTCAGAGTCTCGAGCCCTGCCTCTGTGCTGGTGTGACTCTGCYTCAGCCATCGCCCCGCAAGCGGGCACCGCTCCTGGGAACCTCTGGTCTGAAGGCCAGGCAGGCTGGAGAGAGCCCGAGAGGTGCCAGGGTCTGCGCGGAGGGCGTAAAAGAAGCCRTAAGATATTTCCCTYCTCTCACAATTTGTTTGCGAGCAAKGATAAACTCTYATGAAATACTGCAGACCTCGTAACCTCCCTGACGCCGCTTGAGTCATTCTCTGTTGTTCGTCCCCGTTGATCACCGACCAGGGAACGGGGATTAAGTGATTCAAACAGCCTTCTTGAACAGTTGAATCTACTCCCTTTCAGCCGCTGTGAGTCCCTGGAGGTTGCTGGGTGTACCTTAGGGRAGCCATGCACTCTCGCACTCTTTTTCTAATATCTTGTGCAGTGCTGCAGAACAACGTATTTTCTCTCTGATGGAGCCCCTCCAGCTTCTCTCCAAAGTTTGACCCTGGTAAGACTGATAAGGGTGTTTCTCATAATTTGCTCTATGGAAGCAGTTCCGTCTTACAATCTTTCTTGAAAGAGGATTTTAGAAACATGTAAGGGAGATTATTTAAACAGGGGAATAGAGTAGGGTCTGCTAGTAAACACCTTTTTGGACTCTGTTTTCAAATTCTTTCCTCACAGAAATCACTAAACTCCCTATTAAGATTCTTTTTGARTGATTTGGCTTTGCTAGACCTCTCCGATGTTGCTGTGACAGGTATTTTTCAGCTGTGGAAGCTGTCAATCTTAAAGCTTTGGGAGCAGTAARTCTGAACTGAGTCAAGAGCTCACTGCCCCTGACTGCCCAGGCACGGGGCAGTACGCTCTCATGAAGACTGATATAGCAAATGYGGCAGAGATGAAAATAATCATTTGTAACTGAATTTTCTGTAGCCATTCATTGAACAAAAATTGCTCCAAGTGTTTCTTCCACTGAGYAGCCACGGTTCCCTTTCTAGAGGGCAGCGATTGTGAAATTGCAGTGTGTGCGAGTTGGTGCTTGCCTTGCCTTTCTCGCTAGATGTATGATGGGTTGAACTGACACGGAGAGCAAAAGCGTCCGCCTAGTCAGGCCCCCTGCTCGCTGAGCGATGCCGATACAAGGAGGCACACGTGCCGTATCCTGAGTCGGTGCTGTCTGCTCCTGCCAGGGGGAGCAGCGCTGCAGTGAGCTACTTCCACCATCAACATGGGGACCTCTGGATATTTAAGAAGCAGCTGGAATGTGCCGTATTCCAGCAGTCCCCAGCTGGAAAATGTCTCCTACCTGGGGAAATTACACCTGGATAGAGACAAATAGAACTATTAATGACAGCGTCCTASTGATAAAAGTGCACAACTCTTCTGAAAAATGATGAGGGGAAAACTTTTTGTATTTATTCTGCATAAGAAAAAGAAATGAGACTTGGCAAGCATCAGTGGGGCGAGGAGGAGAAGCCTCTCCAAAATGTTAGCACAAGAAATGTCACTGACATGTTTGCTGGCCAGGTTTCTAACAAACCAGGTGGGCTGGCAGTCGGCATCGTGGCACAGAATGGACTGGTTTGATTGACAAAACTGTAGAGAATAAGGAAAGGGGATTTGGAAATGGCACGGTCACCAGCGGCAGCCACCGCAGAGTACCTGCAAAGCAGCATTACCATGCAGGTGCTGCACCGCTGCGCCTGGTGGGCCCGGCGGCACCGCCGCGGAGGAGGCGACAGAACTGAGCAGCTCTGGTCTGGCATCTGCCGGACCAAAGGGCTGACAAAAACAAAAATGATACTGTTAATAGAAAAATGAGACTGTGACTTCTCTGTTAGGGCCTAGGGATGTGAGGCATTGTTTGATGCATACTAAAGAGTGGAGAAAAGTCTTCAGGGGAGGAAAAGAGGCCTCAGAAAGGGAGAGGAAACAAACAGAAAGAGAACTGATGTTTATGTCATGTTCTTCCAGATTATTTACTGTATTATTGCAAAAGTTTATTTACCTAATGATGTCTTATACCAAATAGATTGTTTCATTCCTTCTTGAGAAGTGGTTTATTTTGATATTTAGGTAAGTGGCCACAGGAATGCCTTCTAAAACCATTGAAGCTACTATTAGTTTGTATATACAGGTCTTGCTGAGGAGGATCTGATTCCCTTTTTGCCCACTGTAGGGTTCTGGTTTAGCAATGCTGGCAGTGCTTTAGCCAGTGCTGTTGATAGGCATAAGGAGAAAGTTTAAATCCTTATACGCAGGAGAATGAATGTGTTCATTTGTTTAACTGGCAATATGTGGTAACTTCTTTTCCTTATTCAATAACCACAAGATTCAGTAACACAGTAAGTGTGAGTAATTGTCCATTAGGTATTTAGAATATATTAGTGTGGGCCTTTAGGATGGACCTCAGCAGCAGATGTCTGTAAATTTCACTGCTACGAAATCTTCATATAGAGACTTTGAGTCAGTCTCCTTCCTGTGTTCTGCTTTGCTTCCAGTTTGATAGTAATTTATTCCTCGCCATATGCTATAGCAATTAAAAGATTCCATAAATACTGGCAAAACAGGATAGTATGTTGGGCAGTAAAAACATAAAGCCAAAGCTATCCATTACTCTGGAGGCTGCTAGCCTTTATTTTTTACATCCTTACTAAAATACAGCAGTGGCCATATCACCCCATTCTACTTCCATTTGGGTAGAAATCCCTCCCTTTTTTTGCTAGATGACATCCATAGTGTTTCAGATTTATCCTAGATTTTTACAGTTACTGTTGCCACAATACACTCATCCAGAGGCAGCTAAACTGCTTTGAGCACTCTTCTCCCTTCCAAGCACAGCAAATACACAGGAGGAAGGATCTAACTTCACTGGTGGTTTCTCAGAATAATTTAGATTAGGAAGGAGCTCTAGAGGTCACCTAGCCCAACTCTTGCTCAAAGCAGGTCCAACTAGATAATGTTGCTCCGAGCCTTGTCCARTCATGTTTTAATATCTCCAAGAATGGAGACTCCTGGGCCCCTCATGGTAAAATTTCTTCCCTTGTATTTAATCAGAATTTCCTGTGTTGGAAATTGGATTCAGATTACCAAACAAGTTTCCTGTACTCATTCAGCACCAACAACTGCTTATTCTTCAAACAGCAACTGATTTTGCTGCCTGCTTTTCATGTGAGAGGGCAACTGTGCAACCATGTTTATCAAAAAAAAGTCTTTGGCTTCTAATGAAACTTTCTCTGTAAGAGTTGGTTGATTGTGAAGCACTTTGGAAGGCTTTGAAAAGGTCATAGCCTCAATCCTCAGCTCTGAGGAGAATGTCAGAAGGCTTTAAGGGGTCATTTTATATCCAGCAAAACACTAGGCAATACAGCTACATACTTTTAACTTGTCTTGGGCAAATATTTTTTCTAAGCTGCAAAAATGTTCTATTTATGCTTTTAATGTATGCTGTATTATTAAGCTCTGACATTAAACACCTTCATGTCAGTTTGAAGGCATTGAACTTTTCTAATCATATAATAAAAGAAGGGAAGGGGGAGCTTAGCAGGTCTTACAGCTCATTTTTTCATTATCATGCAACTTGCCAGACTATGGTTAGTGTAGAACTGATCAAAACTTTCAATGGACAAAACTAAAGACATGGGAACTCAATGATATTAAACTACATTAGCTACATGTATAATTCGTTATTCACAGATTAAGGGGAAAAGCTTTTATGTTAGGGACCAAAATTCTCAATTAAAATATCTTCTATAATAGGAAGAGGAATGGTGTTCTTGATGACTGCCATGTTGCTACCCAACTTTGGCACACACGCGAGGATTTTCAACTGATCATAACTTAGGTAATCAGTTGCCCCTTGCCTGGGTATACAGCCAACCCTATCCTCTACAAATGAGCCTGTTCATATGGAATAGACTGTACCGTTCTGCCCACAGCTATAGCCTGACACGCAAGTTAGAATCATAGAATCAGAAAGGTTGGAAGGGACCTCTGGAGATCATGTAGTCCAACCTCCCTGCTCAGCAGGGTCACCTAGAGCATGTTAGACAGGGTTGCATCCAGGTGGGCCTTGAAGATCTCCACAGAAGGAGACTCCACAACCTCTCTGGGCAACCTGGTCCAGTGCTCCGTCACTCTCACGGAGAAGAAATTCCCCCTCACGTTCAGGCGGAACTTCCTGTGCTTCAGTTTCTGCCCATGGCCTCTTGTCCTGTCACACGGGGCGACTGAAAAGAGTTTGTCCCYGTCCCCTTGACACCCTCCCTTCAGGTACTTATAGACATTGAYAAGATCCYCCCTCAGTYTTCTCTTCCCCAGGCTGAACAGGCCCAGCTCTCGCAGCCATTCCTCATAGGGCAGGTGCTCCAGCCCTCTGATCATCTTCGTAGCCCTACGCTGGACTCTCTCCAGTAGCTCCATGCCTCTCTTGTACTGGGGAGCCCAGAACTGGACACAGAACTCGAGATGAGGCCTCCCCAGGGCTGAGTAGAGGGGCAGGATCACCTCCCTCGACCTGCTGGCAACAGTCTTCCCAATGCACCCCAGGACACCATTGACCTTCTTCGCCACAAGGGCACATTGCTGGCTCGTGGTCAGCTTGTCATTCACCAGCACTCCCAGGTCCTTCTCTGCAGAGCTGCTCTCCAGYAGGTCAGCCCCCAGCTTGTACTGGTGCCTAGGGTTATTTTTCYYTAGGTGCARGAYTCTGCACTTGCCCTTGTTGAACCTCATGAGGTTCCTGTCCAGCTCGCTCTGAATGGCAGCACAGCCCTCAGGTGTATCAGCTACTCCTCCCAGCTTGGTATCATCAGCAAACTTGCTGAGGAGGCACTCTGTCCCCTCATCCAGGTTATTGATGAAGAAGTTAAACAATATGGGGGGACGCCTGGGGGATGCCACTAGCCGCAGGCCTGCAACTGGACTCCACACCACTGATGATGACCCTCTGAGCTCTACTTTTCAGCCGGTTCTCAGTCCACCTCACTGTCCACTCATCTAACACACATTTCCTGAGCTTATCTAGGAGGATGTTATGGGAGACAGTGTCAAAAGCCTTGCTGAAGTCAAGGTACACAACATCCACTGCTCTCCCCTCATCTACCCAGCCAGTCATTCCATCATAGAAGGCTMTCAGATTGGTTAAGCAGGATTTCCCCTTGGTGAATMCATGCTGGCTACTCCTGATCACCTTCTTTTCCTCCATATGTCTGGAGATGACATCCAGAATGAGCTGTTCCATCCCCTTTCGAGGGATGGAGGTGAGGCTGACCGGCCTGTAGTTGCCTGGGTCCTCCTTCTTGCCCTTCTTGAAGACTGGATTGACATTGGCTTTCTTCCAGTCCTCAGGTACCTCAGGTACCTCTCCAGTTCTCCACGACTTTTCAAAGATGATGGAGAGCGGCCTGGCAACAACATCYGCCAGCTCCCTCAGTACCTGTGGGTGCATCCCATCCRGGCCCATGGATTTGTGAATGTCAAGCTTGCCCAGAAGATCTCTAATCCTATCCTCCTCAACCAAAGGAAGGTCTTCCCTTCTCSAGACTTTCTCCCTCACGTCCAGGTTCCGGGATTCCTGGGGGCTGCCCTTAGCAGTGAAGACTGAAGCAAAGACGGCATTCAGTAATTCTGCTTTCTCTGTATCCTTTGCCACCAGGGCCCCTGCCCCATTCAGTAGTGGGCCCACATTTTCCCCAGTCCTCCTCTTGCTACTGATGTATTTGAAGAAGCCCTTCTTGTTGTCTGTGACATCCCTTGCAAGACCCAATTCCAAATGGGCCTTAGCCTTCCTCGCCACATCTCTACATACTCTGACTGCATTCYTATAATTCTCCCAAGTAGCSTGTCCCCTCTTCCACATTCTATGTATTTTCTTCTTCTGTCTGAAGTTAACTTCTCTGCAGTTTCTAAATATTTATCTACAGTGTAGATTCAGGCAAAGTAAGTTTAAATGAATTGAATACCAAATTCCTAGAAAAATGAAGTATTGTTCATCTTGAGACTACTTGAGTCTGCCAAATAACTTCAGCTGAGAAAAGATGTTAAGGGCAAGATTAAGGGACGAATCCAACAAGTCAGCATTTAGGGCACTCCAACATTTGCTTAACACACTGACTGTACAGGCTTTCAGTACTCTTAAACTCTTGTGTTGGAACAGTTTCCCTGTATAAATAAACTAGCACAGTTCTGGGACCTGTTCCCCCTCCCTCCCAACCCCCCCATGGTGTTTTAGCTAATTCTTCCTCAAGCACAACCTGGTTTACTTTGTGTGGACTGCTTGCGGCTGTCTTCATCCAGAGAACGAGTCCAGGTATATAGTAAGAGTTCTCACTAAGATGTGGGAGACTCGATTTATAGTTTTTRTTTCAGTAAATGTTTGATTGCCTAAGAAAAACAGAAAGATTATAATYCCTTAAAGTCACAAAAATGATGATTAGAGCACTTGTGTAAAGGTGGAAGCTCTCCTCAGGCATTCAGGATTGGGTCTCCTCAGGCACAGGAAGAAATTGTCCTGAGACTGGTTTAAGCTGTGAATCTGTCTCATTTTAAAATAATCCTTCAAGGTGAGTCATGCTCTCTTCAGCTCCCAGCATAACTGAGCTCTGCAGGTAGAAAAAAAGAAACCCAGCAAGAACTCCCACTCCCTATCTCCTCCTCCTCACACTAAGTCTCCTCACAAGCTTTGGAGGACCGTTTCTTACTGGTCATTGGCTCCAACTTTTCCCATCWGACCTCCCCAAGACAAGCTGGCAGTTACCCTTTGCCTCCTAGGCTGCTTACCACTCCGGTCTGTCTGGCTGTTCGCAGGGACTGACAGGGTGTTAAGATAACAGGCAGGGGTCAGGCTTAGCCACAAACGGGAAAGACAGTTTTTCCCACTCCCCCTTCGGCCAGGTCTGCAGCAGATCACCCTGTCATGGACGCCGATCCCGCGTCTCCTCTGTGCTGCGGGCGTTAGCTGCTGTGCCAGGGACTGAGAAGGACTCCGAACTTGACAATTCCGGCATTTCCTTTATTTTTCGTTCCTAAAATGAACTTACCATCATTTGTACCTTTCTCTAGATTACCAAATAAAAATTTTCATTTTTTTTTAGTTTTTTTYCAGAGGATTTTTTTTCCAAAGCAAATTTTGTTTGATTGACATAGATTTCTCCCTCCTTTTCTGTCTGTGTGGCAGCTAAGCTGGAAATGGGAATGTCTCACTGCCCTAATCGATTAGTGACAYGGTGATAAACGCTAGGCATCATCGTCCTTGTTCAAAGATAGGATTTTCATACTAATGGCTTCAGCTGCTGGAGAACAATTCTGTTTTGGTTTTGTCAGATACAAGGTCACAACCCCATGCTAAAGAAAAGCCTTTTCAGTCCTAAAACAGCCAAGTTCCTATTAAGGAAGAATTGACATTTTTATCATTATCATGAGACGTTCTGCTTCGAGTCTGTCCGGAATATTGCAAAAAAAAAAAAAAAAAAAAAAAAAAAAAAAAAAAAAGAAAAGAAAAAAGAAAAAAAAAGAAGCAAAAACAGTTACTCTAGTCAGTTATAGGCAGGAGAGTTTACATCAACATTATTAGAAAAAACAATTGCTTCCCATTATTACCGTTTTCCAAAAATGAGCAGGGTTTTTGTCTTGCATGGCTAATTCAAGCTGCTGCCAAAGTGCCCTCTGATGAATACATCTTTTGAATCTTAATAGCTATGGATGGACTCTCCTGGCAGTCACTAGTAAAATAATTAGAGGAGTTGGACATATTAAATCTAAATTAGTAATTTCAATAAAAGCCTTCTCCCCTTCATAAGAGAAGTAAACAATATATGAAATATATTACATTTTTGTGCTTTATAACATCTGGTAAGACCATCTTATAATACATATGAGCTTATCTTGAATTTTTGGCTTATAGTAGTAAGTAAATAACAGGCATTCACTAAATCCTGTAGCTGTCATTTTCATGTATTGTTATTTCAGACTGAGCTGATACCAAGATGAAGGTCTGATTCTTAAATGCATTGGAAGAGACATTTAGATACCTGTGTGATTGCAGTTTGAAAACAGCTTTTACATTTTTTTTTGTATTATATCTTTAAGAACATACAATAGCATGATATATGGTTTATTTGCAGACTGAAAATGCCTTGGTGATGTTTGAGTAGCTAAGCAAGCTCTTGTGGGAGATGATGTTCAAGAGATGGATATGTTCAGTATGGGATATGTTCAGTTGCCATGGTTATTTCATGAAAATATATGTTGAGTTAGTTAAGTCCTTGTACAGTTTAACTTGCACAATAAATAAAAATATATGGTTGCAAAACTTGTCATATGAAACAAAAGCTTCATAATCCTAGGTCTTATGAGAGTAAATTCAGGCCAAAATATATATTTTACACAAATACACAGGAGCAACAGCAGCAAAGGTAACAATATTAACCCTTTTTACTTAAATAGGAAAGCAGAATCAGAAATGTGAAACAGATCAGAAATAAATGAGCTTCTAGAAGTAGAAGTGATGATGTGAAGTCTGAATTTTGGAAATCATTTTGTGGCATTCAGAATTAGGAATAATGAACTTGGATTTCTTCACCTCTCGCTCTTTTTTTTTTAATCACTGAAAATACAGCAGGAGGATGGACTAAAAGTGACCRTTCTGGTTGTGCCAATCCAATGAACTCTTAGGATTAGCTGTTCAGCTGGAGGTACTTTCTCATCTGATCTCTCAAATCTTTACTGACTGTTTATGTTTAAGCTCTGAATAGCCTTGATAACCAAATGTGAATGATGCCAGAAAGGGAAATAAAATTTCGGCTAATTATTTTTTTTTGCTAGTAACTGCTTATAGACAACATTACCTTTACTAGATTGTCTGACAGAATGCATTAACATGAAATACATTTGCTTCTGAGCCCCTACTTATAATGCCTGGGACTTTCATGTGGTCTAGAGGAGTAATGCAATCCATTAAATACCACAAAAGAGAGAGCCTTCATCCTCCTCTGCTCCCTTGAAATCCCTCCCCATTTCAGCATTCAATAGAATTTAATGTTAGAAGTATCCATGTGTGTGGAAGCCAAAGTCATCACAGGCTGTGAACAGAACACATTTTCTTCTGAATCATGAGAAATGTCTTTTTCAGCAGTGATGCTTTTTTCTTCTGATTTGGRAGGGTTTGACCGAACACGAGTTCACAGAGCATAGTGATCTGCCCTGAGAAGGGGGTAGGGGCTCCCCTGACAAGGATGATGGCGTCTGGAAAAGCTTAGAGATTACTGGGAGAAATGTTGAATAGAGATTGGCTTCTGTGAGGGACCCTGGAGCAGAGTCTTATTTCAGTCCAGAGAATAATCTTGTTTTGTGGTTCTATGCAGCTTTTTATATGTAAGTTATATCCAGAGAATAGAATTTGGAAAAAAAAAGAAAAAAGAAAAGAAAAAAGCTTTGAGGATGGTTGGAGCCCTTGCTGGGGAGGGGGGCTCAGCAAATTAGGGGTGGAAATTAAACCTAAATTGACAAACAACGTAAGCAGACAACTGTTACTGTATAAAACAATACAAAAATACAGTCTGCCGTGGAGGTGCAATAGAATTTTAAATTGGCTACAAATGTACTGTGGAAGAACCTAATAATCTCAATTTTTTATCTTTTACCATTGAATATTTTAAATGCAGAGGTAACATCTTAATTATCAGTTAATGTAGAACAGACTAAAAATATATTGTTTATAGATTAAATATGTAAAAAAGAATATAATGGGCATTTGATACTACCTGAATGCAGTGCAATGTGAGCAGCAAGGTATAACTCTGGGAGAGAATGAATTGGATCATGTTTAGTGATTTCAAATCCAATATCAATTCTAGAGCAAAGGACCATGTGTGAGTTCTGGTGATAATGTGCATAATGATTCTGTCAAGGCAARTGCACATACTGACCAATATAAATGACTTATCAAGGCCTTGTGAATAATGTCCTGGTGATGAGCCATAAATCAAAGTGCAATCATCAGTCTATCTGTAGAAGGAGACCTAGAATAGTTTAGTTGTAACCCTCAGGTTGGTACACATATTAATATAACAAATAATGAGGCTGCCAGCTTTAAGTAGGGGTTTGCTTTGGATGAACACTCTCTTAGAGTTTGGGCAGGCCGAATGGTAAAGCCAGTTGACAGATTTGTCTGTCACTTGAATAATATCTCATTCGGTGCTTTGGAACAACTGGCAGTCGATTGCAGGTCAATGTGATGAATAATATATGGTTAACAAGAATCCTGTTCAATTATCATTTTATTAATATAATTGTTATCTAGTAATTGGGTTAATGTATTTGCTCAAGAGTGCTGGTCATACACAAGGATGGTTTTGGTTTTCCTGCAGAAAAAAACAGGGCAAAAGGGTGATCTCTGTATCAGGCAGTTTGCCACCTAAATCCAAGGCAAGGCGTTGGACAGACAGACAACAGAAAAAATGAGGCAGTTTTGGTTTGTGAGATAAGCAATGGTTTCAAGACTCTAGAAAACTAATCACTGTCAGGATTTTTGTCAGTGTTTCAGAAAAGAAGAATGTTGAAGCAGTTTTTGAAGGGGGATAATGCATTACTTCAGCGGATGTTTACGGACGCTCCTCTCATTTGTGGTAGCATGGGAAGGGAAGATGCCTGAAGGTATTTTTCCTTAAAGGAAAAATTTAGGATTTCCTTGCTTAAGGAATCAAGTCTTATGAAGTCTCCCTTTAAGTACGGGGCAGGGGAAGGAAAGGTTGCCTGTCCAGTTGGCTAACTTGAACTAAATTTAACAAAAAAATACAATTCTCAAATATAGCAAGTTCCAAAGATGCAACAAATGTAGGCACTGAGTACTAGAAAGGGCTATTTAATGTCACCAGAGGGACAGGTTGAAGCTAGCACTCACATCACAAGGGACTTTTTCCACTTGACTCAGGAGAAAGAAGCCATGAGGAAGAGGATTTCCAAGCAAGGCTTCTGCCTTATTAAACGGCAGAGAATCCAAGCACGCGATTTAAATCTATAGAAACCAGGGTTCAGTAGTTCCAGGGCTCATGCATTCACTTGTTCGTGTTATTAATTTTCCCAGTGGCACTTATTTTGGTATAGTTTCGTGGCTATACAAGATGTGTTTCATCTACAGCAAGCTGTGAAACCCTGAACTTTCTATTTATTCCTTATTTTATTGYATCACATAGACAAAAATGAATTTTTCACTGAAGTCAATTTTGCCATAAGGCAAAAGTAGCTTCATCTTTCCCACTTCCTCCCATCTCATTTTCCCAAACTGTAATTTTGTCTGTGCAAGATAAGAGGTAGCGATAAAATACTCTGACAATAATCACATCCTTGTGTTTTTGTGCTGGGAGCTGAACTGGCTCCTTTGGCATCCTTCATATTCCAGCTAGTCTTGGGGAGCAGCTGCACAGAAGTAATATTCAGGTCAGTTTTCTGTCCTTCCTTCCTTCCATCCATCCTTCTGTCCATCCTTCCTGTGTTCAGTGGCTCCTGGGATTGGATTCCCAGAGAAGGAGCCCAAATGTAAWTCAAATTATTCTGAAATCTCTTTTTAATAGTTCCTGGGCTACATACATTACTCTCTGGCAGATATTTCTACAGCGTAGTCCTCCACACCCAAAGTCTTTCTTGGTCTTGCACCCAGGAGTAGCCTTGCRGAAGCTGAAACAGGGTTCATGACAGGAAGTGTGGAAATGAAGCTCTAAAAACGCAATTAAAAGCAGATAGGAAGCAAAAACAGGTATTAGAATTTTTGAAAATTAACTATTTGTTACAAATTGTTGTGTATCGGCAATCTTCTAAAAATAAAACATGTTAATACAGACAGCAAGTAAATATTCCTGCAAATAGATTTTGTTTTAAAATACCTATTATTTTCCTTGTATTTATGTTTTTATTATGGAAGAAGATTCCTGTTGCCTGTGAGGTTACTGCATTGAGAAAATTACCAGCTAGGCACTGTAATTRCTTTAGGAGAGAACCAAGTAAGACTGCTTCACATTATTTAGACAATTTGATTACTCTTACTCATGATTTCAGAATGTGATAATCTAAGTGTTGCTTTAACTTGAGTGCTCAGCCGTCCTCCACAGTGATTTGTACAAACAARTGAAATGTCAAGTAGAAAAGTTCCACATTTAGATCTCCTGAAGCCCCATGTTGCTGCCCTTTGTTAGAGACGCTCCGTAAACCTCCTCGCCAGCTAACGTCTGCTGTTACAGCTCTGRGTAAACCATGAGGTTTCTGCGTTGTCTCTAAATCTAAGCCAAGATCACTTGACTCCTATGCAACAATAGAATTTTACAAGAAAAATGGTCTTAATATTAACCATGTACACAAAAACACCTGCAGTACTTTTTTTGTCTTCCGGGGAAAAATATGAATTTAGCTAATACGATCCATACTCAAAAAAAGAGTCYTTAGACCTTCCTCCTCAGGGGAGTGTGAGTTAGCATCCTAGCGGTGAAATAAATGGCTGCGTATCAAAACATTACAATGAAACATGCAACTGGGAGTCTGGGAAAATGCTGTTCTGCTGTTAGCAAGTCTGAACAAGAAGAAAGGGCTTGGGAGCAAACAAGGCAGTTATAACGATTTATGGCTAAGGAGATCAGATGCATCTTTTTGAAACAGATTGCCTGGTATTCGGAACAGGGGGAGGCAGTGAAATATGCCCGATCGCAAGTATAGAGGACATCTATGTACAATATGAAAGAACAAAAGAAATTTTACTATTCATCTGTCTTTGTAAAAGGAGCCCACATTTGCTGTGAAAAATATTCATGTCAATACATGAATGTATTTGTTTTTTTGGACTCAGATTTCTCCACCTCCTCACTTTCCTCTTGGAGTGCAGCGCTGGACCTCGTCCAGGTCTGACAGAACCAGCCGGACTGTTGTTCGCCGCTCCTAAGTGCGGTCTTGAACTCTTTCTTGATCATTTAAAACTGAGGAAGTGTTGTGAAATGAGGCCCCAAGCCTACCCTACCTGTGGTACATCTAGTTTGCGTGGAAACAAGTGTAATATTTCAAATGCTGGCTACCAAGTAGACAAGACAGACAAATATGTTCTAACCAGAATTTTTTTTATTTCACTGGGAGACCAAGGGAAGAGAYGTCGACTGTTTGTTCAGCTCCCTCTCGGGAGGGTTTTCATCCTGACGGATGCCTGGAATTCCCACTGTAGGACAGAGCTATTTGTGTTGAAACTGTCTTCTGTCCAGTGTAAACTGTGGTGTAATTTCAGGAGTAACCGCAGCTCCGAGCATATCGTTGAAACGGGATGTTGCTGTCTACATAGTCAAGCTTCAGACTAACGGTATTGAATAAATATCCAGAAAAGCTGTATAAGCTCTCAAGTGTAATGCACACTTGACCTCTTTGCCTCCAGAAATGAAATATATTGAGTTTAGATTCCTGTGCCCCATTCCATCTTAAAGCTAATTAACCACACTGAGCTTTGGCTGCTTAACTTCACCAGCGCACGGCAGATTGGGAGAGGACGTTGTGCGTAGGCTGTGCGGGTGGGCGGTGATCAGATATTTTCAAGGTCAGGCAGCAGAATAACAAATCCGCAATATCCGTATTTTTATTGAGCAGTAGCAAAACACTGCTGCTTGCCAAAGCGGGGAGCAATGAGCGACCGAGACGGCCGTTACAGTTCTAGGCTCTAGTCTGTCCCTGCTTCAGAGATAYTGAAAATTTTCTGCCGTTCCTTTTGCAGTGCCTATAGCCTGCGCTGAGATTGCGTTTCTCGTCTTGCTATGGCGAGGAGGAGGGGTAAAGCGGTTTTGTTTTTCTTTGCGTCTTTTTCTTTGTGTCCCCGTTAGAGCTCCTGTTCTGGTGCTGGTTTCGGCGACACGGGGACAGCGGGGCGCAGCTGCCCCGCACCGCGCCGGCCGCCCGCTCCGGGGCGGCCTGGGGTCGCTCCCCCGGGCCCCGCTTCGCCCTCGCCCTCGCCGGGCTTCGCGGGGCTCCCGTCGGCRCGGCCCGGCTTCCCCGTGGTGGGGTTGTTAGGCGGTGGTTGCAAATACAGATGTAAATCGGCAGAGAGAGGGGAGCTGAAGATCAAAGCAGGGAGCAGGGATTGAGGGAGTACGGCTAGATAGATATGGGAGGGAAAACAAGTTAAAGTGAACAGGTATCAAGGAGTTAGGCACTTTCGAGCTGTGATAAATAAACAAGGTTCAARGCTTATTGAAACTGAGAAATCATTAATTCCAAATTTCTCCTACGTAATGCAAATACGTAGAGACCTGTGYGTGAGACATTTTGCTACCAAGCTGCCTCTTAGGACTGAGTATCTGAAACTGGATGGGATTTGTCTTAATGGAAGTTCAGATGCTGTGTGACATATTAGGTGAATTAATATGCACAACATTGCAGTCTCWGTAAATTAATAAACAGCACATTCATTTCTTTCCTACTAATTGAATGTTTAACTTGTTTGTCTAGGGCCAGTGATGGGTCAATAAGAGGTTAGCAATAGATATTGCTCATTTTCTCCAGAGCCTTGAACTATCGCTGGGTTTCATATTTCCTCCAGCCTGTCTCTTTGCAATACTATTTTGCAGACAGATGAAAGAGATTCTTTCATTATTAAACAAAAGGGCAAGTAAAGAGTTAGKAAACTGATAGTTGTACACAAACTCTCTCCCCAAGGGCAAAAGAAAAAAAAATCAATTTGTTGCAATCTTTCTAACATATTTAGTGACTTAATGGTAAGAAAATTAGTATACATATTTTATTTTCAGGACTTAAGTATGGTTGGAGTTTATAGCTAGAGGATACTTGCTCTTTCTATCATTCTCACAGCTGGCCAGGGCATCTGAACAATGGGAAATGAGGAAATGACTTAGCGCAGTTAAAAAAAATTGGGTAGCTATAGACGTATATCTAGGCTGCTGTGTKTGAAAGCTGGATTTACTATTGTTGTTTGAACTTCTCATTTGCCTAGGCTGGAAATTCTTGGAGACCAACAAGCAGAGAGCCTCGGTGAAGAGCGCCAGAGCAGTAGTAGGCAGGAAGTAGCTCGGAGTTTCTCAGGTGGTTTTGCTGCTGAGGCTGGAGATTCTTACCACCGCACGTAGGGAACGAAGGGAGCCGTGGGTTCTTAGGCACTGTCAGGAGCCAGTGGAGAAAATGAATCCTTTTTGCTAGCAGAATATGAACTGCCTCTGGTTTGCATCATCCTCTCTTCATTGACTACATTTCATAAGTTATAATAAGTTTAGACCCATGTCTGTGATTCTGGCAGGAGTGAATCCTATTGCTTAATGGCAAACCTGTTACGGTACTTAGCAGGGTAGAGGCAGAGTAGTTGTCTAGAGGAATTTTGGAAGAAAATGARTAAGTGTCAGTTCAAAGTAGTGATTGCTTTGTAAAGGCATCAGGGAAAGTCTCTCTTCATTTCRTATGGATGCACCTGAATTAACTGCAGGGAGAGGTTTAGAATGAACAGGATTAGCATAGCTCCAAGAACGCATCTCCGGGATGGTGAGCAGGGAGCCTGCTGAAACTTTCTTCTTCTCACTCCTGCTAAGGCAAGGAGAAAAGCTATCACAGTGATCGTTTAAGGACCTACCCTGGCTCAGCAGCCCTCTCGCTCTCAACCATCATTCAAGGAGCAGGGCTCTGGCAGCATGGCAATAACTTCCCTCCTCTCTTTCTTAGCCCTGCTTTGGAGTATTACCTCAGTGCTTGTGCAGCAGGTGAACAGACCTTTCTCTCTCTTTGGATAATCCTTTTTATGACTGGCACAGAGGAAGTCAAGAGAAGGTATTATTTGTTCTATACTTCTGTGGTATCTGACGAGAGCAGTTTTGTGACCTGGAGGGAATATTCTCTTCTGAGCCACCTGTGTCACTATCTCTATCTGTACCTTGAGCGTGGAGACTAAGTCAGTATAAGCCAGCTTTAAATTAATAATCCTTTCATATATCCTCTTTCTTTGCTCATCCACTATCTGACAGTCTCTTGGCTTCTCTGCCAGTACATGATGTTATGCTACTGTATTGCTAGCTSCAAACTCTGATCTTTGCACTCTCTAATTCCTCCCAACATCCATTTCACCCATTCTGTTTGGTCTTGCATTTTTCCCTCTTACCATTAGAAACTCATCCCTTCTTCTTTCCCTTGCAAGAGAAAGAACCTTATTTTTATCCCCTTCCTTTACTTAGCCATAGTCCCATCAGTTTCTCTAGCAAAGGTGGCATCTAGAGCCTAGGCTGATGTAGGAGAATGAGTAGTAGGCCTTGGACTCTGCCCTGGAAAGCCAGCATGTGTCGTTCAGGAGGAAACCACCTGAAGTACTTGTGCTCAAGAATGGGCAGATGAAGGTGACCACCGCAGGAGAAGGTGTACCTGGATATATTGACCTAAAGAAGTGAAGTTCACCTGAAGTTTGACAGCTGCCTGGAGGAATGGAGAGACACGGTGGGCACTGTGCACTTGGTGCAAGGTGAAGGCATTTCATAATGCATGGGCAATTGAACAACTGACAAACCATTTATGCAGATAAGTGTTAATGTGATCTGGCAGCTCATGAAAGTTGCAGTTGGTTAATCCATACATAGTTAGTCAAATGCATGGTGAGCAGAGAACCTGCTGAAACTTTCTTTTTCTCACTCCTGCTAAGGCAAGGAGAAAAGCTATCACAGTGATCATTTAAGGATCTACCCTGGCCCAGCAGCCTTCTCACTCTCAACCATCCTTCAGTCAGTCAAAGAGAAGAGAGCAGCCGTAAGGGCAAGCATGAAGTGAGGAGCCTTGCCTGGGCTGCCTGACTCTAGCGCTCCCTGGAGAGTCCCCGTGAAGTTTCTGTTCTCTGAACTTCATCAGTGAACCCTTTCCACTTTCAGAGTCGTAGGTGAGTCATAGAGGGAGGTTTCTTATATGCCACAATGACTTCTGATTTGTTCTTTAAGGTCGAAGATCCGTTTGTAAAATTGCTAATGCAAAATTCTTCCTGTTGTTTCCTGTGCCTTTTTCCACTGTGGTCACACTTCCTGGAAATGAAATGTGCTAGAACACAGAGGGCAACACTTTGAGAAAAAGGTTCATTTTAAAGGGTAATCTAGCAAAATGTGAAGGCCAGAGATGCGTTTGCAGGTTTGATTTACAGGAAATGTACCATTACTTATGGGGCAGCCTCCCTGAAGAGGTTCAGTGGCATTTAAATAAACTAATAGATGAAGGGTCATTCCTGCAGCCTGTAAGCAAATGAAAGGCAAATGACAAATGAAAGATGTGTGCACCTCATTAACAGTACAGTGAGGATATTTTTATGGAAGGAAAGAAAACACCGCATAGTCCGTGAGCTAAACAGTGACTCTTTGGATGTTCCGTGATATAGGAGAGTGGATTTATCACTAAATTAATTCATCTCATGAAGGGCAATGGTAATTGAGACCTCTCTGTATGTTTTATAGGCTGAATACTAATGTAATTAAATGCTTAAAATTAAGAATAGATAAAAACTTGATCTGACAGTTGTAACTCTGTAAAGATAAATTGCAGTGCACATAACCAGTGTATGAATTTGTGATTAATTTATACAGCCATTTATAATGCACTAAATGCAGCATGCCAATTATTATGGAAACAAATTGTGTTTATATTAGCATGTCTGAGGTGATCATTGATCCCAAATAGCATTATTTGAAGACTAATGGAGAGAATAATGAAGGAATAACATTCTGCCCTGCAGCTGTCCAATGCATTTCAAAATGGAAAGTGAAACTGCCACATTTGGGGTTTTATGGATTTAATCGAGAAGCAAACAAAAAAGCCTCCTCACTTTTCATCAGTAAGATTTTCTTGTTCTCGTCACAAGCAAATAGCCACTTTCATCATTGACAACAACAACAGCAAAGTCTATTGGAGGGGGCATGGAGCAGAAAGCAAAGCAGCAGGTCTTTGCTGTGCTGAAACAAAGTCCTTGGCTGGCCTCTCATTCCTTCTGAAGCTGGAGAGCGACTTCAGTGGAAATTCTGCTCTCAAAACTAAACAAATTTGCTGAGGGATGATTTATTATTGAAAATATATGTATGTTCCTCTTCCTGTGCTGTTTATTATTATTGCTTGAAGTACCTGAAGTAGTAGGCAGAGCTTGCTGCTTACGATTTTATTTGCTCTTTTTTGTTGCTAAGATCTGGTTCTAATAGCCGCTACGATAAGTACAGTTTGCATATACTTCTGGTTTTAAGTGTAGTTGAACTAAAGGTATTGTTTTAAAAGAACTTGAATAATATATAAAGGAAGAAAAAAATGCTGATTTTGATTGATTTATTGAGCTGTAGGCAAGACGCGAGGCTGTGATATCCTTTGCTCTTTTTCATTTTTTKATTTAAATTTCAATATTGGAAGCCTTCAGTTCACAGCAAAAACACTACAGTCATTTTATTCTTCATAAAACTACGGAACTTGGCAATGATATCATCTAGTGCGGTGATATCATGACTGTGATTCCTGCAGAATATATCTAGTAATAGGAAGGTGTCATCGTTGTAGGAAATAAATGATGAAGCAGGTACAGTTCTCTGGAGAGAAAAGGAGCAGTCAAAAAATACTGAAGAAAAAAGTTAAGCAAATACGATTACCCTTCTTAAGTTGCTGTTCTCTTACATATAAGCTCAGTGATCCTAATTGCTTAGTGAAATGGGCACATTTGCATTTGAGTTTTGAGGGGAGGCCTCAAAACTGCAGCAAAATTCAATTTAACAGCTTGTTAATGTCAACCATAGCTTAACACTGAGGCATTTTGTAAGGCAACTTTAATTAGTGAGCACATGAGCCAAAGCTATGATACACTGTCTCCAGAACCACCACTGAGAAAGAGATTGATCTCAAGAAATCTTTAGTGATATATTTGTCAAAGAACTTGAAAATGGATATCTAGGGGCTTGGCAAGATATGGACTGGAAAACACTAACTGACCTGTTCTAAGATGGGCTTACACAACCTCCCAGTTCTGGAAGCATGATCATATTTTCACAAGTACTTGCAACTTTATGAGTAACTAAGAAACCAGATTATTGCGATCAGGTGATTAAGCCATAAATATTATTCTTGGCTTACACTAAATAACATCTGTGAGATGAGATGAGATGYGATCTTTCAAAATCAGACCTAGGAATTTATTCCATTGCCAACTCCCTAAAATGCTTTCTATTTCCTATGGAGGCTAGTTGTTGTGGTTTTTAGGCTTGTTTTTAATATTTTGATCAATTATATTCTTTCAATGATCACTCAAGCTCTTAAGCGCTTCAAAGTGCACTGTGACTTGACGTTTTTCTCCAATGACAGTCCTTTGCTCCTCTTTTTCTTGTTGCTTCAATAGAGAGAATTCTAGAGTAATTCAGAGGTTACCCACCTTCAGTGGCAAACTGGACCAAAAGAGATAGATTCTTTTGCAGGCTCTAATTTCTTGAAATAATTATCCTGGTTTGTGTGTGATTCTAGTCAAATTTGTCCCGATGTTTTGRAAACAAAGCATGGGAATGAGAGCACAAGGGGAATTTTGCTTTTCTCCAATGTTCTCAGTAGATCTAGGGGTGGAATGTGAAAACTGCTTTCAGAGAATCATTTTTTGCTGGTGAAGCTCTTTGGGAGCCAAAGTCACTTTTTGGGTGTGTCTTTGGTTTAAAATAATTCTCTAATTGTAAACTGCCAGGAACTGTACTGRGACTTCATCATTTTATCTGCTTGAGCCCAACTGAAGAGCTGTGATAAATGCAACCTGTTATACAACACAATAAAACATAGAAAGCTATAGAAGGAAAAGACTGAAATGATAGGCTATAATCAAAGGCGAAGGGAAATGCAGTGCCACACAAATACCTCAGAGAAATTTGTTAAACAAACTCAAGCTCTCGTATAATTAGATGACAAGATTTATTTTAAACTATGAGGTATGAGTGTGACAGCAGTATAATTTTGCCTTAAATAATTTCTTCACACCCAACAAGACACAGTCTTCAAAGCTCAGTCCTGCTATGGGTTTCTTAAAAATAAAACCAAACATTTTTACACCTAAATTGGTATGTAAACTGAAATAAAGCTTGCTAAAAGGCAGGTTTGAAATTTCCTTTTGAGATTAAAGAGATTACTTGATTTAGTGAGGTAATTACTCATGCTTTGCTATCTGATTTCCTCTAACATAATCTTGTTGACAGCTCCTGTTTTATTTTTCATCATGAAGGGATGTGTAGACACAGAGTTAGCTTAAACATTTTGGGATAGGGCATCTTTATCTGCTTCTCCTTTCACTCAGTGTGTAACCCATTGCTGCCCAGAATAAACAATGCAGACTGAAAATTTCCTCCTTTGTAGGGGACAACTTCTGTGGAAGAAGAGAAGTAGCCRTACTGCAGGTATCAGCCTTCTCATTTTCCCTGTTCTGAAAGGGAAGAGAGGGATGTCAAGAATGAGATGAGGTCTGGGGGTCCTAAACCCTGCTGTGCTATGAATGTCATTATTGTCATTTCTGTGAGGGCAAGATATCAAAATCCAGCTATACCACATCCATTCATTTGCAGCATTTTAATTTTCCAGGAATTTTTCACAATAGCGATTTCACAGTGGCCATCGGCCCTTGCCTGAGCCCGAATGCACGTGGTGGTAATGTGCAACAGGGGCTTGTTCTTGGCTGTCTGTGTTGCACTGTACTTCATTGCCCTGAGTCTTTACAGTGACTGACTCTGCGAACAATTTAGGGAAGATACCCAAGCAGATGGAGTTTTGTTTCCATGGCTCTAAATTGCTTTTTACAAATATTTGTGCCAGTCTATTGAATGCTTATGGCAAGGTGAGTCAGTGTGAACAAAGCACATATCTATAAACATCACAGGGAATATTTATGGTAACTTTTTGCTGTATTCCTGCAGCCTGATTACAACATATGCGTACATTATTCTTGACATTTTGGGCTGTTCTGGTTTATTTCCTGTTGTTACCAGATTCTAGTTCATTTTGAGCAAAAATGGTTGCTGGCAGCACAAAACTCTTCTGTTTTCCGTGATCCATCTGCCATGTGGAATAGCATGTTCCAATCTTGAGCTGGAGACCCCTTCCTTAAGAGCCATTTTTTTTCTCTGTATAAGCTGTAATGAGCTTTTGCTTTCTCCTTATGCTCTGGGTGCTTTTATTCTTGCCACAGGGTCTTTTAAAAATTCTGCATCCATCACTGATATGTCATGAGGAATTTGAAACTTCTTTGAAAAGGAGGATAATCAGCTTTATGTTATTTGTTTATGTTTTTKGTGTGTTTTATCCTAACTAGATAGAGCTGTTCTGAACCAGCGGCAATCCCAGAGGAAATCAGCTGATTCGTTATGGTGAGGAGCTGGGTAGCCTTCCTGACAAAATACAACATCGCTACTCTGTAGTTTAGCTCTCTGGAGGTAGCACTCATACTCATGAAGCTACAGCTGTTATATATTCATGAAGCTTTGAATTCATTAACTGTGAATCTGTTGTCTTGTCAAGTCCCTTACTAAGAAATGCTAAAATTCAGCCAGATGTCTGGTGTTATCTCCCTCTTCTTAAAAAAAWAGACAGAGAAAATCTTTAATCTGTGAAGTTGATAGTCAGTGAAGTTCAGCACTTTTAGAGTCCGTTCACATACCTGGCACTTCTCATGGCTTTGAACATAATTATTATAGTTGGGTCAGGAATTTTCACTTCGAAAGATTTTCTTGAGAAAATGATTAGAAGGATGTCTGTCATGGTTTATTGGTTGAAACCAYAGATATATGACACATTACTAGTACTGTAAGGCTGCTATTCTGTCGCCCTTGGTAGTGAAGTGATACAACTTTTGGTAGCAGGTTTTATGCATATTTGTAGCAGGAAAACATCAAGGTTCAGAATTTCTGAGTTCAGCTCCATGTTCTGGATGGAAATGTGCCTTGATAGATCTTCCCATCCTCCCTCCCAGAATTTACAACTGAAGGATAAGATTGGAATAATGTTTGCCCCGGGCTCTTAGTCTTAGGGATGGTAGGCCAAAAGCCTGGGAGCTCGAGCTATGACTCTGATATTCATTTTACAGAAGGAGGCTCTGACACCAAAGAGCTTTTTCTTCATATTGAGTTTACTGCTTTGTGACAGTGAACTCAGCAACTCATGGACTGCTAAYTCAGGCTGGGTTTGTCAGCTTCTCTTCTCCTCAGAAATGAGCCTCAAAGCCTTGAATTTCCACCAATTTGCTCAATGTCTTGCAGCACTGCACGAGGGGATCCTTGGCTCTGGCGATAGCTCTGCCAGCTTGCTCCTGAAAGCTATACTCTTTGGTTTTCTAACATTTTCAATACTTTTTTTTTCTTAAAAATTCTTTATTCAAAATCTAAGCAAAGATTATGCATTTTGCAAAATCTAAGCATCTCAAAGTGTCATTTTCCTCTCAAAACCAATCGTATATTTGAGTCTGCACAAGCAATAACCAGCACTTCTCGCCTGCAGACTGGAAACTCCTATGTCACAAGTGCTATAGAGGTCCCCTAGCTTCTACCATGACACTTCAATTTTCTTCTAACAGGACCTTTGTCTGAGGGGCAACAGCATTTAAATGACTAAGAAAGATTTACTTAGGAAGTCATACTCCACAGCAGCCCCTTGAGATGTTAATCTCCAACTTACTTCCTCATTTTGGACTCCAGGGAGGCATTGTAAAGGCGGGCTAGGATACCTCACTTCATGAGACATTTTCATCACCAGTGGTTGCTTATTGATTCAGCTGTTCATGAATCATTTAGAGATCTTCCTGCTGAACACAGCTTTCAGACAGGATCCCTGATGTTACTAAACTCAGCTGTACAAGCCCTCCCAGGCAATCCACCCCAACAATAGCTTGTTTGAGCAAATGTCTACCTTAGATTTTTTTATCACGAAACCTTTTATGTGTTTTCAACAGAGTTTAGGTAGAGAATCCCAGGCTTGCATTTTGAGATAAGTGTATGTTGCACTCTGCTCTATTATATTACAGTCGACAAAACAAAATCAACCTCTGTTTAAAAGAATGAAGTGGTTTGCAAAGACAAACTCCAAACTCAGGAAATGGAAGATAAGCAACCTTAATTCRGTCACCTGTGCTTCTGAATTACGAAATATAAGGCTATATGATATGTAATCAGAGTGCCTACATGCAAGGGAAACCTTGCTCCTATTCCTCAGTTCTGCTACTCCTGACTTCTGAATACTTCAATTTGCAGCATTAGCAATTCAGTCTTTTTGAAGCATGCTATCTACAATTCTCCCCAAACTCATAAGTTGTCTAAATTTGGATAAATTTCTCACTCCTTCAAACACTGACTCAATGTAAAACATCAGGTCCCTATTCTAAAGCAGAAGATACTAGAATTTCTCGATACAATGGCCAAAATTACCATGGTAAGAACAGTGTATTTTCCACTTACGTTATTCTCCAGAACAGCTGAATCATTTTTGCTGAAACTTAAAAAAAAAAAAAAAAAAAATCAGCCTGAGGCAGATGTCAACCTGGAATGGAAAATGTCAGTCTGAGCAATTAAAGTGTAGAAACCTATAAGCAACTAAAGCAGAGTCTTGTGACAGAAGGTATCTAGGCAGTCTTGGCTGAACGTGAGAGCCAGTAACACTTACCCTTACACAGGTGTTAGAATAGAAGTAGCACGTGTTAAAGCACAGATATTCTGTCAGCTACTGTAAGGTCTCACGCACTTTGCGGAGTGGTTGCCATGTTCAAACTGATGAGTATTGGATTAGCTACTGCTGTTACTACAGTACGGACAGATAGCCAGTGCTGATCCTGCAACAACCGCATGCGTGGGACTTGGGTTGAATTTGTCAAGTTGAGACCAGATACTAACATGCAAAGCAAAATGCTCCAAGTTCCTGTTTTARTGAAGCAGCTGCTCGTCCGTAGTGTTGCACAGCATTTTGGGACAGGAGGTATGACAGATATTTTAAATATGTTCTTATTCATGCTGTGTGTTTGGGATGAATTGGACAAAACAGGACAGTAAGAGGTAGCAAAAGGCTAGATAAGCAGTTAGAATAGTCAGTTATGGTGATGCCAAAGGTGCCATGGTAATAGTATTACAAAAGGATCCGTGGAGTTTTTAATGGGAAACTAAAGAGTAACACTGCATAGTTGTTGAATTCGAGAAAGCTTCTGCAGTCTATGAAGAGATACTGCAAGAACAAAACCAAGGTTACATGGAATGAATACATTATGTATTGTGATTTGCTTAGTTACCTACAGAAACAGATTCTTTCCTGTGAATGTGTCTAGGAGATGAAAGTCTTTACAGAATTGTTCAGGTATCAGTTCTGCGTATTGCATCTTACAAATTTTCCATTTTGAATGCAAAAAAAAGGGAGAAAATATCTGGAGAGTTTATAATATTTATAAACTAATCAAATGTTGCAAGTTAAAAGTACTAAAAATCAACTAAAAGCTCATGCAGTGAAGCCTTGTTATGCTTTCAGATGTGCTGTATCTAAGCTCCCCAAGAAAGCAAGCCCAAAATTATCACTGTCTTTACACTGTGCCCCTCACTGTCAAAGAAAAACATGACTCTTACTCATACCCGTAATCACGTTCTGCTCTCTAAGGTRGAAACATGACAGGCCAGTAAGATTTTCAAAAACATTTAGAAAATGAATATAATTGTGGGATTTGAAATAAATAAGGCTTTTTCTCTCCACTGGCTTCAGAGACACTTCTCCGTGCTGTGTAATTACCTCTTATCCTAGTACTACACTAAGCGTCGAAATAAACTTAGATATTTAGTAATCTGAAGGTGATTCCTCTACAAGAGGTGATAAATGTTTTATGACTGAGTACTTTTTAGCACTGAAGTCTAATTTTTAGCATTGCTGTCAGTGTTAGATCTTTTTAAAATAGGAAAAAGGGAATTTTCTTTAAATAGTCTGCTAACTCAAGTTAATTATTAGGTTTTGGAACATGTTTTATCGCATAGTACAGACAACTTACTGCCTTTATCAACACAGTAGCTGTTCCTATTTTGCTGTAGGTACTCTCCTGAGTTATACTTGTGCAAGGTGTGCATCTAGACAGATACCATGTATAGTTAGTTACGTCTGTGTGAAGTGGGCGTTGAGACGCTGCCAAACAGAAAAGTGATGTGAAGCAGAACGTGGATCCCAGGTTTGCAGAGCGCCGACCAACGGGCTTATCAGCTCTAATTACCCCTTAACAACTTTCATGTGCCTTCTAAAATTCCTTGTTATCATGTAAATCTACTAAGTTCAAATTGAAGAGGATAAAGTAGAGAAAGATATTCTGTAAAACCAACAAATGACAAAAACAGGAAAAAAAATGTGCTGCATGCCATTAGGGGTCTCCGAACTTAGGAGGAGTCACGGGTCAGATTCCACTTGTGCGTGTGATGTGCGAGCTTATTCCTTATTTCCCAGTTTTATCTTTTCTCCTCTTTAGTTCTTACAGTTTGGGGATCCTTTGCCGTCTCCTCGGTGAAAACATTTCCAAGGGTAGAAGTGCATTTATGAATGGAGTAGGGGCCCCTGCAGTAATCACCTCATTTCAGGGCTTTAAATAATCCATTTCGCTCCTCTGAATTTACCCGCTGTGGATGGCTGGAGACTCAGTAGCTTTTCTCTGTAGCTGTCACTGGGCTAAATACATGTATATATGTATATATGAGGAAATTTTTAGAAATTTTCTGTTTTTCTTCATTAATGACCAGAAGCAGGGTCTGTCCCGGACACTGTGAGCTCTCAGTAAGTCATGCCGAGATTCGGTGCCTGGACTTTTTTGGATTTGTCTGCTCTGTCCTGTTTCCCTCCACGGGGAAGGYATAATGCTTCCTTACTTGGTTTCAGGTTTTAGGATTGATTATATTTTCTGCAGCTCTCTAGCTTTGGAGAATTTTTACGGTATATACAGTAGATTAAAAAAAAAAAAAACATTTTTGCTTTGTGAGCCAACATTATGGGTTGATCCAGTGGTTGGACACCTCGGTGGTCTAACTGCATCAATGGGAAGGTAGAATCGAAGCAGGTGCCAGCGTCAAACCCAGCTCAGAATTTTGTTTTTGTAGCCTACCTTGGTCTTCCACAGCTTATTTTGCTGKTTCCCACTGTGTTTAGCTGCAATGCGTTTATGAAGGTCTGTTGGAAGGGTGCTATTTTAACGTGATGAGCTGGGCTGGGCACGTCTGAGCCTGCTCAGGGTAACAGCAACGTCATTTTCAAGGCGCTCTAAATGCTATGGAAGATAACTTGAGCTGCTATTAGTTTCCCACTGTGCTCAGTTGTTACGTTGCAGCTAATTAAAAGGCAGTTGACAAGCACATAAGACAAGCGATGCTTGTTGGAGTCCTTAGCAAGCTRAAAAGTAATCTAATAACCCTAGAATTAATTTAGACCCGACCATTTTCATTGGAAATGGTTAATAGGCTGATGGTTGAACTGGTGTGCTCAGACACTTTTCTGTGTGAGGTAGTACATGACCAGTTTAACTTTTCTCCTATGTAATGAAATTATACAAATCTAAATTATACACACGTTCTCAATTCCTAGACTTCATTAAGTACTAGGGGATTAAAAACTTGTATAAATTAATCAATRTGCTATAATCCTAAAAATTATAAAATGAGCCCTTGAGGAAGTAATGTAATACTAGCTTTTTAATTAGTGTGACACCAGAGATTCATTGTTCTATAATGTAAGTCATATGTTTATGAATTGTATTATCATTTTAAAATAGAAAAAAACACTGCGATTTTACTGTTTGTGCGTAGGGGGTAGATGCTTATGGATTTTCATCCTGGAAGCGTATCTTCGTGAGCAACTTCGGCTTGTACTCTCCSGGGGAAACCTGTGCGAGCGAGTCCGCGAGTGCCTTAGCGCCAGGAGCGGACAGGGGCCTCGCGCGCCCTGGCCCGGGTTGCCGAGACCGCGGGGCCTGGCTCGCTGCGTGATGCGGGTGGTAGCCAGAAACCCCACGGAGCGCAGCGCTGCGAGGAGCCGGTGGCAGGTGCGGTCCGTGTCGGCTGTGCTGACAAATGCCGTCTCCTTTCAGGACACGGACGCTTCCGCAGGAGCGTGCGGAGGATCTTCATTCGTATTTGGGGCTAGGTTTAGCTGGGTTGGTTAGAGCTTGGTGCTAATGATGCCAAGGTCACGGGTTCGATCCCCGTAYGGGCGGCTTGCTTGAGGGTTGCACCAGATGATCTCCAGAGGTCCCTTCCGACCTTACCAGTTCTGTGATTCTGTGACTCTCAGCCCCTCGTCACCCCGCCGGCTGTTGTCACCGTCGCTGGTCGGGGCGTAAGAAGCTCTCCCGGCCGGTCCCCGGCGCTGGGGCCGCGGCTGCCCGGCTGCCRCGAAGCTCCCTGGCTTTTAATTACGTCGTGCCAGACCGGTCTGTAACCCAAGCGTCACAGTTTGGTTTGAGGTTAACCTTCAGTGTCAGTGACTGTTGGAAGAAGGACAGCAGCAAATTTTACTGTGGTTCACGTGCAAACATTGAGCCGTTTACATTTTCTGAAGGTTATTTTAGAAAACATAGTGCATGGCCAACTGAAAAAAATATTTTAAATGTATTTAACAATTCCGTGATGTGAACACGTAAGTGCTATGTGACAAATCAATTCTATTTTGGGGGATATAAAAATAGATTTATAACTATGTGCATTCCTGTCCAATGTAGATTTCTTTTTCTTTTTTTTTTTGCTAATCCAAAGGTAGAGCCCAGATTTTCAAGTTAATTGCAAGTTAACCCATGTGTACTGTATTCTGTACTTAGACAACTGAGTTATGATTGTTTCTAGTGCATCTGTCAGAGTTTTACAGGCAGTRTTGGGAGCTGCTGAAATCTGAGGCTTGTTCGAGTGACGTATATATTTCACGTTAGGGTTTATAATTGCTTAGAGACTAATGAGGTCTAAATCAGATGCTTTGATGTCATATGAATTGCAGTTTGTAAATTTACCCTAATCTGGTCTAATTTAATCTAAGCTCATTTTCCAAGAAGAGCAAATGACAGTGGGCCCTGTGCGTGGCAGGATGAGTGCAGTGCTGGAAACATGCACCAACTGTATTTAGTAATGTGATCTAATAGGGACCACGGCCTGAGAGCACCCCTTATTTCAAAGGGTAAGTTAAAAAAAGGGGAAACACTAACTCTCTCTAACTCTCTCCTTGGCAACGTTGTCTATTTTCATAAAAATGGACAAGAAAATGGACAGACTTTTGAGCATTTTTTCCATATAATTCCTGGGGAGCTATTGGGAACTACTGGAAGACAAGTTTTCTATGCTGAACACCATGACAGCAAAGACTGTGGCTCTTTTATTTCCACTCTACATTGTTTAAAAATCATAAGTAAAAAGTTCAATGAAATTTAAATGTACCAACAATATCCGAGTCTTTTATATGTGTTATTTATTGTACCAAACCTCAGCTGATGTAAATAAGCACAGTCACTGTGGTGCTGACTGTAGATTTGCTCAATTACATCCTCCACCTGGGCAGTGGAGCCATGCTTTTAATGCTAGAGCGACATTTCTCTTTTTCTCCCTTCCTTTCTCCTGTTAGAGCATTAAAATAATTCTGTGTAAGCAAATTATCTCCAGGAATCCAAGAATTCTCTTGTTACGTCTTCTTCTGTTACTATTTAAGTTTACGGTAAATAACCTTTTTGCATAAATACAGGAAGGCTTATAGTTATGGAAAATGTGCTATAAGGTGATTTCTGATCCCATCAAATTTCTATCATTGCAACATATTCTGAAAGGCAGATATTGCTATGTTCTTTTTTTGTTTGTTTTTAATAGGACTTTCATCAAGTCTAAAGGAAAAAATTTTAGTGTTGGTTATGTTTTATTCACAGAGGCCAATTTTCATATTGGTCTCTTTTATGTTCAAATACTTCAGGGGATAAGCCAACATTAGTTTTGAACATTGTCTAGAGGACTGGATTTTGAATATATAAACCCATTTTTATTATCAAGTGATTGCTAAAAGAGCACTTGAGGGGAACCCAAATTATGATTTTTTGGTTTTCTGTACTCAAAAATAGCCTCACTACACATTTTTCTTTTCTATGAACATGAAACGTTGCTTCTAGGCTACTAACTTGTGTTCCATGTTTCAGGTCAATGCATTGTGAAGCAGATGGCACAGTAAATCATGAAAAATAAGATTTAGGAAAGAAAAGGTAAGTGAATTTTACTGATACTGTAATGTATGTTGCAGTCTGTAAAAGACTTTGTGGCTGGATTGTGGAAGGATGAAAGCAGCTCCTGAATTTACTTGTAGGGGGAAAAAAAAGCTAATGCAGCCACGTGTGAGCCAGAAGCCACATCCCAGGTGGGACACCCACCTCTACGCATTTCATGATTTTTCACCAACCTCGTCGGTAAGATATTTATAGATGAACTGAAGTAGTGACATATCTAATGACATTTTGTGGACTTTCTCTACCATTGGACATTTGATTTTCGCGTAAATCTGGGAAACGGTTGGAAGCCATGTTAGTCAAAAGCGCAGCGGTGCGGGCAAGGTGCAGAACGGGCCCGGGGCTCGTGGAGGGCAGCGTACGCTGCTCCCCGGGGACCGTCGCTCACGTGCCAGGTGGAAACGGCCACGTTCCTCTGCCTGGCCCCAAGACATGGAATTTTGGCTGCTAAAGTGTCCCAGTGCCAGATTAGGACCCTAAGCAACAGTGACTGACGTGCTTTTAGAAGGAAGAGAAATGTGTCTTCCACAATTTCTGAATTATTTGGTATGAGCAGCTCCTTGGTGTTACAGGGATAAGGGTCAAGTGTTGACTGCAATGTCCTCTTTCTCCTGTAGGAAATCTGGGTTGGTTGGGTACATTAAAGAGCTCCATTAAATAAGCTCCATGGATAAATGGAGGCCTTTAGTTCCTGCTGCCATCAAGCTGTCAGCTAAGGCAACATGTGGTAAAGTTTTGTTGTTAGTGCACTTCAAAAACCTGCTTGTAATTCCTCAGTTTATATAAACCATTCAGTGAATAATTTGACTCGTTGGCTATCTTCCAAGCCAGTAATGCTGACCAAATTATTTTGAACATGCAGATGGTAACAAAAGGGCACCAGGTGTTGTTTTATTGTAATAAAGATGTGCAAACCTTTGCATCTCACTAAGTTATTTATCCACATAAATTACCAGGATGCTCAGCTTCCTACACTGCTTTAGTAAATTTTGAATAAGAGGCATCAGCTGTTTTCCGAATGTGCCCTTCTGTACATTCCACAGCTATTTTGCTCTAGGCTTATCTTCCATACCATGACCCATAGAGGCATTCACTGGGTCCTCTTTTTGATTTATATGATTACTGAGCGATCAGAAGCCCAGATGTTCAGTGGCTTAATTGCTAAGTGTTAGCCTATAAAAGCGAGTAGGCAGTTAGTATCTGAAGGGAGGATTTTATTGCATATAAATGTTATTTGGTACATTAAGTGACATTATTTACATCCAATTTCTCTCTCTAAGGTGGCAACCTGAGGCAGTAAGCTGCCATGATGGAAAAAAAAAATCACTTGGTTTCTCATAGTTATTATTTCTCGTAATCTGTGTCCATCTTCACAGATGCAGAGAAACCAAGCAAGCAAACCTAACACAGGGCAACAGGAAGACAATACTGGCCAGCAAGACAAGAAGTGCCCTAATGCACCAGCAGAATAGTGACTGTCAAATTTTTGTAGGCCTTTTTGTGTTGTACTGAATAGCTACAATACATTGTCTATAAGAGGGACCTAAAACCTAGCAGTAAAATCACAGAACTGATTGTTGTAGCCATCCAACAAAGATCAGAATTTGGTGGGATCGGGAGAAAGAAATTACCATTTCTTTCTATTGTCATTACGATGTATGTAAGAACTTGAGTACTTGAATTGATTCAATATCATTCAAAGCTCTGCAGTAACTAGAATTTCGTTTTGTAGGGAAAGAAATTAAACTTAAGTAGTTTAAAATGCAGAAAAGGACTTTGAACAGACCAGAAATGTATAGTGGCAGCACCAATCATATCCATTCAATATTCAGATAAAACTTATCCCTATCTACCTCCTTCAATTCCTGTTCTAACTGCTGAATCCTTAGGGTCAACTCATGAAGGAATTAAATACACAATCTGATTTTCTTTTTTTTTTTTCATAAATTCCTGTTACCTGTTGGCAACCTGAGCTGACCAGTGCATTAACCATTCTAGACAGTGATGCAGCTTTATGCAGAAAAAGAAGTAGCCTTCCACCAGGGAAGAAAAATGTAAATTTAACATTACTAGAAATAAAAATATTGACAGTTAAAACTCATCTGTGGTGGGCAAGGACCGTGGAATCAGGCCCTCTACAATATGTTCATTATTGCAGCTGATATTTTGTGTTGTTAGTGCATATTATGTTATTTTTTTAAGTATGTAATGCTTGTGCCAGTTTCATCTATTTAAATATTTTCTTGCAAAACTGCACAGTTACTGAGGGTATAGAGCACCTGCAGCCATCATTAACTCTGATTCTCTAGCATGTCCTCATCAGGGAACACTCTGTTTCTGCTGAGATTATATTATATTACATCAGAAGTGACAACCTGGGTAAAATTGTCCTGGGAATTCTAGGGACACGGCGCTGCCGCCTCTGAAGCAGGTGGACAAAGGGTCTATCACATTTTTACAAACAAGTCACACAGGTTGCAAAATGCAATTTAAACTGTAATGATTATTGTAACTCAGGAAATTAGAGACTTTCCTGACTTAATGCATGGACCRGTCGTCCCTTTTTTCAGTCCAGGTCTGCCGTAGTCACTGTCATTGTTTTTTTCCCCCGTAGAAAGGAAGGCTGAAAGATGACCCATTACTAGTCACAGCACGTTGCTCTCGCTGATTGGAAAGCAGTCACACACCACCAAGCATTTATTCTGTTTACTGAGATGTAACACCAAGGAACAGCAATTCACACCTGCAGTGAAGTTGTTAGACTTCCCATTTCTTTTCATTATTCTATTTTTGTCCTTCTTCATTTTTCCTGTTTCATTTTGCTTTTTTTCTTTTAATCTTCTCTGCCTCTCTTCCCCCYCTTTCTTCTGTGATGGCTGTCAGTGCCAGTCCTGACACTTCGGTTAAGCCTGACGTGAAGGATACATGGCTCCGTAGTACTTTCTCAGCTATCGGACGAACACTGCCCTGGCTATAATTGATGACTTTTCTGCTGGGTAACTAGTGTAGATATCTCCAGCTAATATTTGAAATACATATGTATACATATATATATATATTCATTCACATATGTATGGCTTAGATCCGAATCAGTTGCACCACAGGCTGTGAAATCTAAAGAGAGCTCCCTTCTTATGCGGCAACCTGTGCGAAGCAAGGTGTGTGACTGGAGTCCAGTGAGGACCAGTGAGGACCAGTGCTATGGAATAATGGGGATCTGATAATCAATGATTCATTCAGAGAATCATCAATTCCTAGAATAATTGAGAATGATTTTGCAGAGTATTTCTACTAGATAAGATAAAATACAGCTGAAAACTATTGAAGTGTTGTAAAAACTTAGGAGCAGCCCTTAGAAAAAAAGAAATAAAGAGGGCAGTTCAACTAGCTCTTAGGCAACAGGAAATTTTCATATGAGGATTCCAGAGTTACTGTACCTTGCTTGTAAGCACCATAACCATAATAAATAAGTCTAAGATAGAAATGTCCCACCTGCCCCATACTCATCACAAAACAACCCCTATGGCCAAAGATTACTATTCTTACCTCTACAAACATGACACTTAACCAACATAATGTTTCTCAGAGGGATGGGTGAGTATAGAACTGGAATTGCTCTATGTTTACTGTAGAGAGAACCCGAGACCTGGGTGGTAAGAAAATATTATGTTTGAATTGGTCTCAAGTGTTAAATAATGGATATGTGTGGATGTAGGGTATTCAAATGTTTTTGATTTTTTATGCTGAAGATTAAAATTCCCATTAGTATTCCACCTCTTCAGTTTTGCCTGGGGACTGCTAATTATATTTCTGAAATTGTAACCAAATAAAAACTTAACAAAAAAAGTACCAAGCAGATAACATTATAAGTAGCTGTTGCCTCCCCTTCCTCTTCCCACAGGCAATATTCTATCATCTACACAGCCCTGGCCTAAAAGCTTACCTGCACTAATTCCTGCTCTCTGCATCTCCCTGACACATATGTATTTACTACTGAGCCAGAAGAGCCCATTTCATTGATATTACAGGAACTTCCATCAAAATGCTGGTGTCCTGAAATGCCACTGATGTTAGCAGCTGTGATGTCTGTGGAACAAAACAATTGAGATTTTCTTGGATTTCCTCTAAAGCTCCATAAAGTCCAATGCTCAATGATGAGAGGATTTACTAACTAATGATGAGGTTCTACTCCATAAACCAGGACACTCAATTATTTTTTAGAAAGTGTTACTGCTATTTCACTTCTGATGTTTTTCGTTTGTAAGGGGGTTTGGAATTTACCATTTTATGCRGTGCTTTAATTTATGTGGGCATTATGGAAGAGTGGAAAATGCTGTTGTGGCTGGTGTCCAAAATTCAAGGTTTTGTCTATTTTCAGAATAACATACCTGTTTTCTAGTAACATTATCAGCTCCAGTGGGAGCTAGGTCTTGTGAGGTGATGCTGGCCTGCTTTCATGTTTATGCTCTGCAGTTACACGAATGCTGCATAAAGGATGGCCTTTTTTTGTAGTGTTTAGTGGAGAATTTGAAATAACAAAAATTAAAGAGCACGGGTTAGAGCTTTCCATTCTGTTTCTATAGCGCAACTGGATCAAAGCACGGCCAGGACTGCTGTGTGTGCCTGGAGGACCAGTGACCCCTGGTGAATGCCGTCTTCATACTCCTATGGCCAGGTAATGACTGCCCAGCTGCAGAGAAGACTGCAGAGAACCGTTACAGTTTCATGGCAGTTGCCWTGAGTAAAAATATAGGTAAGAGGTAGTGCACATAAATGTAGGCCTCAAAGTACTACTGAACTTTCTTTATAGCTTCTTTCTGCAATCTTAATTGCAGTAAATTTTACTGAATTGAAAGTAACTTCCAAGTGCCTGCCTGTGCTTCCCTCTCGTGAGCTTTAAATTGTGTTTTTATAATTAAGCTATAAATTTTAAAGCTATTTCAGCTGTACTTTTTAATGTGCCACAGGTTGTCCACCTGTCGTAACCACGGTTCAGTTGTCATAGATCATTTTCTTTGGTGTGCTGCATGACATAAAGCTCTTAAGATGGCAAAATTTCTTTTTATGTGAATGGCATCTAAAGTTGTCTCTATGTAGTGGCATAATGCTTTTAATACAGGTACAGAGAAAAACGTAATTAAGAAATGATACATTATCAGTGTAATATTCTGAAAAGTGTTATGTTTTCTGAGTTATTTAAGTGTTTAAAATTGTAACATCAAAAATTAGCTGATATTGAATGATTTTAGAGTAGTGCTTATGGCATTTATTATAACATTTATATGGTACCTATATGAGATTCCAGAGAGAATATTAATAATTCCAGGCTTTATAAAACCAGGAATCACATGTCACTCACCAACAGATAAGTAATAATTCTCTCAGGAAAGCCTTAATCAACTTAATGATCACTGGATATATAGAATATATGATGTAAAACTGCTAATTAGCATAAGCAAATCATGTTGCTACAAGACTATAGGTTTTCTGAAGAAAATGGTGCTGGCTAAATGGGAATAACCTTGATGTTGGCCCTGTTGTACAAAGAGTAAGTAAAAATTTTAGGTAAAATATACCCAATTTAGGCTGTGTCTTTCAAATGCTGTTGTGAGGTTTTCCCTTGGTTTAGCATACTGGCTGCTTGTCACTAACGTGTTTTCTTGTTTAGAAAGGGCATGGAATTGTTTAATCTGCTTTGATTGTTCTGATTTTCTTTCTAATTTAAGGGCAGATTATGTTGTAGAAATGATATTTTCTTTCTTCTGTCCATTTTCTTTTATTCTTATTATAAATAAGCATATAAAAAGATACTTTGAATTAAAACTCTCAGTTTAGTGTTAATGGAATTGGGTTAGTGCAATGGGTCTGGTACAGATAAGGAAGCTGACAGTGGATTTCCAGTTTTTGTGTACTTTAGGGAAGAAAGTTTAGGGACATCTGTGATATATCAGCTCCTCTAGTTTCAGTATTATAGTCAACTGAAGTAATTTACTGTTACGAATACCTCTGGAGAGTCAATGTGTGCTGCACTGAATTAAATATCTTGAGCTAAGTAAACATAGAATGACAACCCTAACTTAATTCAACTCTGAACCTGTGGATTCAGGTCTCGTGCTTCATTTTATTGAAGTATATTTGTATTTAATCTTTGTTGGGAATGATTGCTTAGTATATTCAGTATATCTTCTATATTTCACACACAGAGGCCAGTGTGTATTTTTTTAATTATAATCTACAATGAGGTATTATGGAAGCCAACTCAGCATAAAACCATTCTTACTATGTCTGAACTTTACTGAGGCAAGGAGTATTTTAAGTATGGCAGAGACAAACTTGGAATTATAGGAACCAAGTGAAATTAATGACTTCTAATATTATGATATTTGGGCCACTTTTAATAAACCTATAAAACAAAGCACATCACTCTAAAGAAAACAGTGACTTCTATCTTTGGGAGCATCCACATGCCCTTACTGATTTTAGGTTACAGGCWTACACATTTGAAACTGTAGACCTTTTTTGCCATAAGAAGGTCTCATAGGTGCATTCAGGTCCCATCTGCCCTTTTCTGCTCCTTTCCTATCAATGTAGAGTAAGCAGGCTGAACATGCCTCACACCCTCAATTTCTTTGAACTGGCCTTGTGAGAAGAAGTATTTTCTCTTGTTCAGCTTTGTTTCCCACCTTGGTGACCCCACTTGAAGACTGCTGGTTTTTAATGTGGATTTTCTTTCTTGGGCTGCATGCCACAGGGTTACGTTTCAAGATGTGAAAGGCAGGTTGTCATTCAGAATCTCTTTCAGTGGCACCTCCCATCTGTGGATCTGAAGAAGTGCATTTTCTGCCTCAGCAAGACACGTATTCCTGGGAAGTACTCTATTTTGTTTCATTTATGTTTAGAGCACACCGAGACAGGCAATGCAGCCTCCACGAGATGCGACTGAAGGCACTGTTGTCTCGGTGTCAGATCTCACCACAAGCAGAGCTCTGTGTTCCTGCCCTGTTGTCCCCCATCACCAGTGTACTGATATGTTGCAGGAAGACACATCACTGTGTCTTCCTGATCTCAGCAAATCATAGGGGTCATGAGTCTGACTTCTCCATTACCAGATGTCAGTTCAGCTTCCTCCATTGTGAGTCTGCAAATCCAGGTAGGAGGAGAGGAGGACAGAAGATGAASACTTTATAAGTCTTGGGCATGTGACTTAGGTGACACCAAAGTTGTCAAGATGCCTTGAATAACAGAAGTACCAAAATAATCAACCTAAAAGCCTTGTAAGGTTCCTCTTTTCCTGCAGTTTCCAAAGCCACTCCTTAGAGTCTAGACATTGTAAAGAACTGAGGCACTTCTCTCGTGAAGGTCGTGGATACACCCAGATTTTCCTTGAGGATAAATAGTTTCCAGCAGCACAGAATATGGCACAGGGACTGCCTGGTCTCTCTGCCCTAGGAGCATTCAACCTCTTTTATGGTTACCAGTCTATCACTGTTGCCTGCACGTTTACACTGAATGCTTATTCATACCRCGGATACTCATGTAAAGTACCTTGATCCTCCTGAACTGTGGCGTTCTCATCTCTGCTGATGTTTGTCTGTCAAGAGAATTTCAGTGGTTGTTCGTGGGATTTTATTTGCCCRTAAGCTTGGTAACCAAGTGTCCAGCTGACTGACAGTATTACCCTGCATTTTTTATGGACTCCTTACAGTGTCACAGAGAAACCTCAAGATCCATTTACATCATCTAGTAACCCCAAACAGATCTACTGGATTAAGGTATTTTGTCAGTAAGTCGCGCTCTGAGGGCTCASAGGAGCTCTTTCATCATTCGTCATTTGATCATTTTGTATAAATGCCAATCTGATTTATAAAAATATGGACCTAATCATGAAAGACTCCAAATCTTAGTTCCAGAAAATTGCATGGCATACCTCTTCAGGTGAAAATTACATCTTGAAGTACTACAGTTACCCTTTTCTCCCCAGATAAAATCTATGTTTTCGTCAAATGTATATTCATGGGAATGAACTGTCAGAAAAAAGCAATCTCTATCCTAATCCAGAGTCTAGCTGTGGGATCGTGAGAGCAATTACTCTTCCAGCCTATGTACTGAAAAAAATCTACAGACAGCTGTTTTCGCTGGGCAAGCCAGCGCGACTACTAGACCGTACTAGTGCCGGCGTCATTCTGGCCCAAGCGTAAGCCCGGACCTAAACCAGACTTAGACCTCCGCTGCGCCGACGCTGCTGTCGGCAGCGCTGGTGCTGCGCGGCGCCGAGGCCGGGAGCAGCGGGGTGGCCGCAGCAGGCGCAGCCGGGGCTGCCCGGAGCCGCCCCCGGCGCTTCCCCTGCCGCGGGGCAAGGCGTTGCCAGCGCAGCCCAGCCGCCTGCAGACAGCCTCCCCGGGGGCGGTTAGTATTAAGTGCTGTCTGGTAGATCCAGGCAGCRTCAGAAATGCCTCTTCTTGCATCCTTAGTGCTCGTTTGTTGTCTCTCTGCATTTTATCCCTGTCTTCTGTGAGCGGGATGAATAATTTCTAATCTATGTGTTTGGACCAAGAAATTTAAATCTGAGTTTCACTATAAGCTTATAGTATTTTACATTCCTTCCAAGCTACATTTGGCCTCAACTGTACAGCCTATTTACTGAGACAAAAACAAAAGGATGATGATTTTCACTGGAGCACACCTGCAATAATGTCTCACAGCATTTAATTTTTCCCTTGGTTTCCTGGTAGACTTTGTTTTGACACCTGCAAACAACCTTTTCCAAATCAAAGTGAGCTTTTTCTCTCCATGTCATTCTGCCACCCAAGTTGAGCTGACAAAGTCCAACTAAGAAACAGAGCAATTATAAACATAGTTTCCTCTGGTGCTTGTGCTGTTTTTAGCTTTGCTGCTCTCCCAAGGAGAAACCTGTGCCTAATGTTTCCAGCCTAGCATGCAAAATTAATAAAACCTGACAATTAGACTGAGCAACATAAAATACAAATAAGGGATCCTTTTCTGTGTGATTGGACTGGAAGATATTAAATTGGCTCCTTACTCGTAAACTTTTTTTTTTTTTTATTTAACACAGTGATCATAAAATGTGTATCTGGAATGATAAACAATAATTGGCCCTAGGCAGCCTTTTCTCGCAGAGACAAAAGAACAGTTGTTTTTCCTGTACTTCTTTCAATAAATACATTTGTAAGCTGGAACTCAGCTAGGTCGCCCTGAAAAGAGGCACACTTTTGTGAGAAACATAAAAGAGACCAATTTATAAGTGGGCATGTAGACAAAGGGTTTTTTATATTGAAAAGTATTATCTATGCTCAGATAATGCCACAGGATATCTCACCAGGAAAAATGTGATCTGAAGTTAATCTTGTTTATAGAAATAATGGCTTTAGTAGATATGTAAATCAGATCCTGATTTGGCCCATAGGTGCTTTTGGGATTAATATTCCTGTAGGGTTTTCAGATGTTCCTTTGGTTTATTTTTGGGTTTCAAGGCTCATATCACAATATTTCCTGTTGCTAGCTTAACTTAAATGACGGGCTTTCAGTTTCTCTTCATGGCAAGGATTTATTTCATTATATTGATCACTATATTTCATTATATTGACCATTAACACTGATCAGTGAGCTTCCTTCACTGCTTCTTAAAGTGATGAATGTATCTTAAATTGATAGAGTATCTCAAAAGTAAAATTTTTCACTTAAGGATAAATGTTTTTCTTTATTGTACTGCTTGTCTTCAAAAAATCAAGATTGAATAGAATTCAGTGTTGATGTGTTTCTAAATTGAGTTTTGGATTTTTTTTTAATACAAGGTAATGTACAACTTCCTTTTGCTACTGAAAGCAGAATTTCAACCATTATCTAGGACTTGGAGGATTTAGTCCATATTTCTGCGTGATCCTATCTGATCCAGTGTGATTTAGACTGTACCACACTTTGAATGGGGCATGTGGTCATTAACCATGCTGTCTGGCTTTATTAGATTTCCAGATTATTTATTATAATCATCAGTAAATTGATCCTGTTAAATTCTATTTAAAAGCCAGAAGGGAAAATACAATGGGAAGGAAAAGGAAAATATGGGAGACCATTTTGTACAAGATGTTTTCCTTAGAGAGAGAAATATTGAAAAATGGTGTCAACCTTCCATTATTCTAATTAACTAATTTTATTCATGGCTTGTCTTCTTGTAGCAAGAGATAAAAGCAAGTATGAATTGCTTTTAAGAAACTGCTGTATCGTTCATTTGTAAAAGAAGTGATTGTTCTAAAGGATTGCAGGTTGACAGTTTAATTTATTGACTAAATACCTATTTGAACAAAGGCTATAAAAGACTGCAGAAGCAGCTTTGGAGGATCTTTTAAGATTGACTGGGAGTCTTAATGAAGTCGGCGTCCCTTGTCCTTGCTCTGTATTTCTATTGACTTCARGAGGCATTAGAGGAGTCTCACGATGACTAGAACAAGGATTAATGACATCTTTCCCAAACTTCTGTGACTAGTATTTTGCCAAAAGAATATGCTCAGCTGATTGTGTAGCCGAAATGGGCCTGTCATAAGGACTTTGGAGACCCTGGACAGAGTGCCAATCGGGGCCTCCGCGTTGCCAGGGACTCYGTGCGTGTGTCACGTGCCTTTGCTTCAGGCTGCATTGGTGCAATGCTGCCAAGGCCAGTCGGAATCTGCAAAAGTGGCTGGTTGATGGAAATCAAAAGAAAGTTGCATCTTTTTCATGCAGCCTGTAAGATTTCATTGCATAATACATGGTACAGGATTGCCTGTACTATAGGCGCAAAGTGCTCAGTAAAATTCAAGCAACTTTCACATGAAATAGTTAAAACCAAAATAATGACAAAAGTGTATTGTATAAACCCTTGAATGATATATTTGTATGGCCCTGACGTTCACCAATTCATAAAAATGCTGTTTTCTTTTTTTTTTTTCAATTCTGCAACTAAAGGTGGCAATTCTGACCCTGGTGTTTCTACCCTACTTTGAGGGATTTTTCTCTAACRTCTATGCTGGATTTCTGTGTTCATTGAAAAGGAAGCCTACAGTCAAATCTTTATTTCCTGTTTATACTACTGAGTCTGATTGCTTTTAAGTAAAGCAACTTTCCAAGGGCCTGTGGAGACTGTGTCTGCACATATTGTATACATTAGAAATTTCCAAATGGGGCACGAAGGGGAGGGTCAGACCTGAAGGAACTGCCCTCTGGTCACTCATATTGTTACCCACATCCTTTAATTTCATACTGTCCCTTTCCACTCAGAAACGCTGTTCACGGTTGGTTCAAGTTTACAAAATGAAACTTTGTACGTTGGAAGTAGTGTGCTTATTGTAGCCTTTCAGTAAAGCTGACAAAAGAAATAGAGACTTTGGCAAAATGGGAGCGTGTCCTTTTCAAGACTGATCTGTGTCATTACTTACTTAAAATGGAAATGTTTCACGTTATTGTTTAGGTGCATCACGATGCTGCGTGGCCCGGCATATCAACGTAGCTTTTCTAGCTGACAAAACCCGGCTCCTCAGTGTCAGGGTAAAATAGTGTGTACTGTGAATAGGTTCTTACAGCAAAGGAGAAGCTTGATAATTCTTCTCAAGTGCTGGAGATTTGATAGAGCAGTGTTTTGTGGTAGAGAAAGGACCGAAACTGGGAGAAGGGAAAAGAAGGAGGTTAATTTTGAATCATATGTCATGTATGAGTGGGCGCCTGCAATTGGGCCTTGGACTGGATATTTGGATAATTGGAAGCGGGATAATTTTCAGCTCCTGCTCAGGCATCCAAATGAAGATTTCTGAAATTCACTTGAGAACAGGAGCTGGAAGCTCAAAAGCTTTCTGCTTCGTTCCTGAAGGGGAGCAGAGTTTCTTCTAAAAATGTGGCTGGTTATTTAGCAGCTGAATGGAATCCTAAAATCTGCTCTTGCACTTGTTTAATTTTTGAAATCCAGAATAACAATAGGAAAAGTGTGTAGGTGCTGACATTGAAAAATGTGCAGAAATTTTTCATTATCTTAAAAGAAAGCATTGAAAAGATGGCAATCTGCACTTTCTCAAAGGCCTCTGCTCATATTAGACTGCTTTTATGAGCCTGTGCTRAAGCAGATCATTGCCAGCTGTCTTGTCAGAGCAGCAACTTGCTTTCGGTGTGCTGCTGAGGTACTGTTAGTTCCTGTTGTTTGGGGTCAGCCTACATGATCAAAGTACGAGCTGCTTCTGGGCCCATCTTTACTCCTGTATGCTTTGTTTTAATTTACATCTTGTTCCTATGCTCAAAGGATCTGTAGGCGTGAACTATGGTTTAATGTGGTTTTCTGCTGTGTTTTTTTGCAAGAAAGATGACAGTGTGGAGGTGGTACACAGACCTAAGTGCTGTTGTGTGTCCTCCACAATGCAGGTTAGCCCTTTAGTGCCCGGGTTTGGAAAGCCTCCTTTTTAGAAGAGTTGATGAAATGGGCTCTCTGAGACACTTCAAAGATTCCAATATCTTTTTATCTGAAAAAAGGACATAAAAAGCATCTGGGAATAAAATATAGCTGAACAGACGAGATACACAGTCTGTTTTCTCCTAAGTGAAAATAGAGATTACTGTTCATTTTGGGACTATGATGCAATAAGAGTTCACTGGCAGTGTAACTGTAGCTTATGCTCCAGAAGACTTACAAAGACATGAGAATACTAGTTATTCACCTCCTTTGCTGCCCTTATTGCAAGAGCTGTTAAGGGAAAAAAACAGATGCGTATGCTGAAATATTATACAGATTCTTTTTAATGTTTATCAAGACATTCTTATGTAGTAGGCTTTATGTCAAAATATATGTCTCACTAATTCTCAAATAATACACAAGTCAACACTGCAAAGATTGGACTAAAAACATCAGCTACATTTTAGAAATTTTTTAACTGTTTCGCCAAACTGCCAAAGTGTTAGGCTTAGCAGATGTCTTCTTTCCAGCTTTTGTAAACATTTACAGTTCCAGCAAGGTATGTGAACACTTATGTTAGTGAATTTTCTGTACTTATGCCCATAAATAATTTATGGTTCATGTAAATATCTTTATATGCCAAGGAACACTTTATATGCCAGGAAACTGAGCAAACACTGGTCATCTACTTAGGAAYACCTTGTATGAAAAGAGACTGCTTTAAAGTTTTTTCCAATAAGACCTGAGTTAACTTAATCTTCTTTTCCCTGATGAGCAGTACTATTGTCTTTGAGAATTGGCCTTTTCTGGCTGTAAAACAAATTTCATTTTGTAAGGTAGAAAACTGTTCTTCACTTTCTGGAGTTATACCTGAAATAGCCAAAGGTAGGTCAAGCCWTTTCTCTAGCTCTAGCTGCTGTTAGGACTTGTGTGTCACGGCTGCTCGCTCCCTTGCTCTTTCCAGACCTGTGTTCCCCGTGGGGCGCTGGGCTCAGGAGCCAGGTACCTCCGCAGGGTGTGGGCACGCTTGCCTTCTCCCAGCAAAATCCGGGAATCCCAACATACCAGCAAAGTAGTGTTTTCAGAGGTGAGTGACAATCTTTTCCAAATACCTTTAGCCCATACAGGTGTGTAGCGAAGTCTACAGCTCTCTTACAGTCTTTTACTGTTGTATTTTTGTGGTTACAATAATGTTAGGGTGAAAGAGCAGAAAAAAAGCTTGAAGTAACTCTGCTGAAATTAAGAAAATTCCAGAGAACAGAAAACTTAAGAGAAATAAATCATGAAAGATATGCATCASGTTTTAAGAAAGTATGAGTCATATCTTCTAGCTACAGTCTTTCCATTTGTTCACCATTTTGCTGTTGTAGCTTTGATTCAGGAACTAGCTCTTGGAGCAAGTGTCTTAATTTAACTTCTAAAGTCTCTGGGTTGTAAAAATGCCAGTATTATGTATATATAAAAGTTACGTATTTTAGTCTTTGTCTATGTAACAAGCTACCACCCAGAAACATCTGAAATGACAGTAGACAGCTTTATTTTTCCAATGAGCCATAAAAATGACTAAACAGCAGAACAGTTAATATTAGGAGTTGCGGTCAGGTATTGTGATACTAAATGGAGGGCAAGGCAATAACTTTCCAGGATGTCCAACTTATCTATCAAGTGTGCCATAACATAAACTTTCCCATAGTTTATTGCTTTAATATTATTCTGCTAGGTAGTTCAAATCATATTGTGATGAAATTCCTTTCAAGAAAATTCTGACAGTGTAATGAAGAACAATGTTTATACAGTACTTAGTGATACATTTCTTCAGCTAAAACTGAACAATTGTACTTTATATTTTGTTAACTGAGAATATACAAAGGATGAATCATTTTGGTCACAAAAAACAGCTTGTAACTTTTCAAACTACATACCTGTGCTTGAGGGCAAAACCAAAATTATTTGAGCTTAATTGTGAAACTGCATATTACAAATATGCAGTAAAGAGTTTATGTAGGAAGCAAGAGATTCACAATGCTCTATCATAATTCAAAATACAGTAGTGTATAATTGCTGGCCTAGATGTTTGTTGCATGACAGAGGACCCTGGATTCGTACAAACGTGATTAGCATTCCCCAAAGTCCATTTACAATGCTAAATGAATGATGCAACAAAATTGGACACCATTGACTGAACTTAAAAATAAATGAGGTAGGAGGGGGGAAAGTGCAGCAGTGAGTTTGGGCTTGCTTTACCATTCAGCGTGTCATCTTCTCAAGCCTTTCTGTTTTTGGAATCTCTCTATCTATAGCTATCATGAAACCCAAAAGAAAATGGCACTTTYCAGCTGAGCATTAAAGTCTAACAAATGTTAGACTGAAATCTATTTGGTTTAATGAATGTTTTAATTATGATATTTCTGAAATCAGATTGATGAAGTTAGATTAGAGAGATCATTTCTTGAAGAAATATAGCTTGCTAAGGCAACAGAGGAGCCCAGTGAAGTGAGTTTCTGCAATTTCAGTAATTGTTCCCATGATAAAAAAATGAATATAAACACTGTTGAAATATCACCATTCTTTTTCCTAATGAACAGTCCAATGATAGAATAGTTTGTTGCATGTTTTCTCTTAGTTCAGTTGTACTTTTTTTCAAATAACAAGACTGAGAAACACGGACAGTGTATCTGCTGTGTCCCCTCCTCCAAATGGAGAGTTTGTTGTTGCTTACCTGAAAGCCCTAGCACATGCAGACTACACAGGGCCACCCACCTCTGTGTTTATTCGAATCGAGAGGGCTCGCTGAAAATCTTGGACACATTAAACTGTCATGGTAGTCTCACCATTTTGATTTTTTTTTGTGACTGTTTGACATTTTCACTTCCTGGGCTGGAAATTGGAAATTTGCATTTTGGAAAGGTGAGAATCAACCGAAAAGACAAATCTAACCACTCTGCAAAGTTCATGACAGGTTTTATTCAAATTTTTGATGGTTTGAGTTGTTTTTCTTGTTCTGTACCACTTCTTCTACTGTCTGTGCGATTTCCATTAATAGTTGTGAGTGGTTTATGTGTCTAATTCTTTATGCAAGTGTTGAAAATCTTTCCTCAAGCCATGAAAAAATAATGGAAAACGCATGTGTAATTGAAAATAGTCTTAATTGTTGGAACATTGAAATCCACATGGCTTGGGAAAATTGAAAGATTTCTTGTTTTAGAAAAGTTGAATTGAAAAGCGCTGTCATTTTCTTTAAATACATTCTTTTGAATAAAACATCCRTTTCTGGTGCCAGCAGCAAGCTTCTAAACATGTTCAAGATGACATGACTGATAACAAGAATGCTCTTCTCAAGATGTTTCTGATTTCATCACGCTGTTTCAAGACTGTTGTATTTCCAACATGATATATGATATAATAACAAATATTTTAACCAAAAGTTAGTATTTTTTTTAAGACTGTATGAGATTGAATGGAAACCTGAAAGCTAATTACTAACTCCAGAATACAGGTAAATTCTAGAAGCCACCACCTCAGTAAAGTTAAGTCCCACTTACTTAMTACTGTAATAGTAGGCACACTGCGAATTTTAAAAAAATAATTTTCCCAGTTCATAAAAGTAAGAGTCTTGGTAGGGTTGACGACAGTAACACTTCATTTCAGATCTTAATGGATTTATTAAATTTACATTGATAGGRTAGTCCATGTAGGTTTCATTTGATCTGAGGAAGATACTTTTCTTACACTAGGATGCCAGTCAAAACAAGTTCCAGAAAACTAGAATCAAATACTAATAAATATTCCGTCTCTATTGCTGAACCTCAAATTAAGTAAAAAATGTTGGCTTTCTTGGCTTCTTGGTAAGTCTGTACCCAGAGCTTCCAGTTTTTGAAACTTCTAGTGGTCAGTATTTGTCTGTCTTGTGATGTGATTCTTCCTCCAATTCAAAACCTTTCTGCCAACAATAAGAGATTACCAACATTAGTCCCATCGTTTAGGTCAGCAACGGTCCATTTCTATGAGTAGAGAACCTGTACCCAGGAAGCACATGAGATTTGCCAAGGAAGGAAGCACTGCTGGAGCCTGTTGAGATAAAGGGTAGRTAAGAGCATCTTTGTCTAGCTTTGGGAAACAACACAGAAGTCCTGTTTTGTAATATGAAGTCAGAACTGTCTTGAAATATGAAGAGTATAATTGACCTTTTCATAATAGTGTCCGAACCAGATCAACTCCCATGGTTTKTTCTGGGCTTTGTAGGATTAAAGTTGTCATTTCTGGTCACCGTGAATTTTGAAAAAGGAAGACTTCCATGGCCAGGCATCTTCTATCTATTTCTCTAAAAAAAAAAAAAGAGGTGTGCTGGGACCACAGATACCCTCCCAGTCCAAGAATAAGAATCTACACTCAAAAATGCAGCCTGTGGACATCAGCCAGACCATACCAAGGGAGGGTATCTGTGTGCTGCTACTGCTCTGATGTATTTTGCCCGAGGACCCTCGGCAGCCTGGCTCAGTCAGATGGGAGGTAAACAGAGATTGTCTTGGTGAACCATTAGGAATGAGCTCTTCTCCACTTTCACAGGGCAGGTGGAGCCACATTAAAGTGAAACATTTTAGTAGGATTTTTGTAGCTCTTCCTAGTGAAGAGGTGGGTTTTTTTGTTTGTTTTTCCAACTGAAAATGATGGTCTGTCAGAGGGTTGAGGCAGATATACGTGCTTGAAGGTCAATGTCATTTCTCATCTAGTGCTTGCCAGCTGGCAACCTCCACCTCTAAATCTCTGAATTAACATCACTGTTTTAAAACAATTAAATTTCAGGAACAATATGTGGTTGATTAATGGCAGTGAAGCTCGGTATGGGAAAGGACTATCTGCTCAATTTTAATTTAAAATGTGTCAAACTACATGACATGGTGTTATGTTACTGTATATCAATGCCAGACAATGACATTACTGTAAACAGTATTAACTAGCTGACTTAAGGAAAAACAAGAGAATTTGCAGTTGATGTATCAAATTATAGCTCAGATTCCAGCTTCAAATTATACTCTTGTCGGAAAACACGGCTAAATAAGGAGAGCGAAATGCTYGTTAGTTTGAGATAAAATGAAATTGTTGCCTTGGATATTTAGCAAATCCCAGTTTCTGTCATACCCAGAAAGCTTCCAACTAACATCTCATACAAAATCTTGTATAGTCTTGTGACTACACCTCTTCACTAGTTTTCAGGGAGTGGGGGAGAAAATGTTTTGGGTCAATCAGAAACCAAAATCCTTGCAAATTTTCAGTTAATTCAAAACATATCTCTGGGGTAAGGGACTGTCCACCAGTGACCTCTCTGTGAAAGTCTCACACAGAACTGGAAGTAGGAATAGGTCAGCAATGGCTCTGACGTTTGGGAGCCGGGCCAAGTGTGTTATTTCTATGTGACCTTCTTATTGGGCTGTAAGTTGGCTCTTGAAGTTCAATCTGCGAGGCCAAGGCTTCTACAGAAAAGCTTTTCTTTCTTTTAAAGGTATCCATATTTTTCCAGTCCTCTTTTCCAGTTGTTCAGACCTAATCCTTTTAAAATTCTCTTCCTGTTAGCAAAGCAAGTAGATAAAATTCAGAATTTGGCTAGGAAAAAAACCCCACTCCTTAGGAAAAATGCAAGGCAAACAAAATAGCTTCTGTATTTGTCTAGCCGGCCTGTATAGATGTATCAATTACACCAGAATATATATATGAATAGATAGCTTTACAGAAATGTGAAAAAAATCTTAACTACCTATATGACTCATATTAATGAAAACAACTGGCAAGAAAGGAAAATCAGAACAACTTTAAAAATAGGAAAAAKTGCATCTGACACTGTACAAAAATATATTACACTGTTCAATTTAAATAGGCCATTTATTGAAATAGTCTCTTCTAACCAGAAGAATCCGAGAATCCTGCCTGCAAGTATTTAAAGAGGCAAAAGATGAAACACARTGATTGTCAGCCAGCAAATGTAGAAATCATAGGAAGTCAGTAATTAAATACTTTATGACAAAGCAGAAAACCATAGTAAAAGCTCTGTCATTGTACGCACCAGTGCGGCTGCCAGTCTCCTTACTGTTGGCTCCTTGTTTTCCTCTGGGCACGTTCCCATGCCCGCAATCCCGCAGCGACGYGTGGCGAGGGAGCTGGAGCCCGGCAGAGCATCGGGAGCGCTCGTCTGCCCTCCCGCCTCCCCTTTCCTCACCGCCAAACACTCTGAATAAAGCAGCGCGGCAGAACCACGCTTTGCCCATGCTTTAGACTTAACAGCTTGAATTTACCAGACCCTAGATCTTTTAATCTGATACTTGGCTTCATCAGGCTTTTAAATAATGTTTGTGAAATGGCTCCTTAGATCATCCTCCAGAGCCCTAGGGAAGAAATCACCTAAAAATACCATGTATATATACCAAACACTGCATGTTGATATAAGAGTAATATAGCCCCTGTAGCAATTTCARTCCAACCTGTATTTTGAATACTTACTCTAAATGTTGGATTTATTGTTCTCTTTGATTTCCACTATCACAGCATTCTGTTTTGATACTGATAACTCGTTAGTGCTTGTTTGAAGAAYAGTACGTTCTCAATAACTTTAATATATGAGGAGTGGCCTGGAACTTTAATTCAGGAGTACATGTTATGCATGTATAATATATGTTACAAATATATGATATAAATTTATATGTAACGTAATATATGTTATAGATTTACTTTTTCAAGTTTAAATGAAAAGTCTATTAGAATGTATCAAGTAAAATTCTTTATTTATTTCCCCAGAATAACTTTCATAATTGTAATTATGTTGGCAAGACAAGCAAGTGAATTACTTGTACTGATGCATGATTCCCTGTGTAAAGTCTTCACAAGGAATGACTAGTTTTGCATTCATAGCCTAGACTTCTTTTTAAAACAGCCACTGAATCAGGCAATAGTCAATTAATAAGTTGATTAATATTCTTTCCAAGCCTCATGCTCCTAAAGAGGAAAATTATCTATCTTAGATAACTGGGTACGAGATTAGCATTTAGTCAGAGCTAGGGAATTTAGCCTTCCCTAAAACTCACAGTGATACAAAAAAGCATCCTCCAAGTCACTAGCTAGATAGGTTAAACTGTGCATCATAGAAAATGCAGATTTGAAGTTATCCTCGTTTCTCAAGGGGAAAAATTTCTTGCTGCTRTAGCAGGGCAGGCTCCAGTGGCGAGGGGTGGCTGAGCCACACTTAAACCGTGCAGGGCTCGTGCATCCCTGGCAGGGAGGGTGCGAAACCCGTCCTGCCGCGACGCAGGGTACTGACAATAGCCTTCAAGTTCGACAGCCTCAGTAACGTTCTACCAAAATCCCAGGAGGTTTAGCCAGGGTTTATTTTAGAGAAAATAGCAGCTGTTAAAATAATCTAAGTTTAATTTGAATTGCCATGATACCAGTTTTGTTGTTTGTTCTTACGAAGGTTTCAACTTAGAATCTACTCCTACCTGAAATGTAGAATTGTGGCATTTAAGATGATTTTAGAAAGACTGTTCACGAATGCAGCATAGAAGGTTTCGCTGCAGACTCTTATCACCCAAACTATTACCCTTTTTCTCTCGTAGCACTACCCCTTTTCCTAATATTTGGAGAAAAATTACTAAATCATGAAAAGTGCTGGTTATTCATTTACAACAGTGAATTTTCTGAAGACTTTCATTAAGTCTCTTCCACATATCTAATTATGATAAAAATTCATAGATTTTTAGTCAAAATAAGTCTTCCTGAGTTTTCTGGTGTATTTTTCCATTTAACTGGAGAAGACTGGAATTTTTCTGCTGTCCCTCTGTAAAGGTGAAATGCTAGTGATGGATTCTCACATGGAAAAAAACTTAGTACCTGAACTTAAAGCAAAATTCAGACTCGGTTTTAACTTTCCAGAGAAAGTATCCAGAGGTACTACTTGTTTGTATTTTCTCCAAGGAAAAGTTCTCTTGTAAGTCCATCCTTTAAAATGCATCCTTGCTCACTATGGTAGATGTTCTTGTGTCCAGCTCTAGGCCATTGCTCTTGGACTTTCCACCCTGAGTTACTTCAAACAGTTCTTTYGCATCTGCTTTTTGTTGTTTTATTTTGCATTCCACTGATAATATCCTCTGTTAATGTCATTTTCTGCTACCCAGCTCTTTAAACTTAATCACCTTAGATCCTTAGTTTGTGTAAATGAGATTAGCTTTCCTCTTGCTAGGAGTAAATCAAAGGGACTACCASGGATTTACACCAGCTGAGGATCTATCCTGCTGTCTTTGATCATTTATATAGCACTGCTCCAAGTAACCAATGACATTTCTGTACTGCAGAACTGGGGATGGAGTTCCAGCCTTAGGAGAAAATCTGCTCTTGCTTATGTTGATGGAGTTGTATTTAAGTGACAGTACCACATGCGTACCTAGGGGAGCAACCTGGACTTCGCTCGCCTGAATACAGAAGGATAATTGTCCTTTGAAACAGGAAGATATATGTATGTGTGCTTTTTAGATGTTGGCTCTCAGGAATATTTGTTACTGTTCTCTTAAAATCCTCTTAGTCAAAGAAGAGAAAATTCAAAAAGCAGATAAGTAAAATGAGAACTAGTTTCATAAAGGGAAGAAAGAAAAGAGTTAACTGGRTTTTAATTGCTGCCAGATTGCATCTAGTTTTCAGATGCTTTCTGGGGGAGGATACTCAGATTTCCCATCTCCAGCTGGGTTTGGGTTTCCAAATCTCTGTCAAACTAAGCCTGTCTCCTTGGTAACTATCTCACTCCCCCACCTATGTATAAGGACAATTACTTTTTTCTGCTGAATGATGATGGTGGAGTCAAAAGAAAAGGAAAAAGATGAGTCTTCCATGCAAGAACTCTCTGCACAAGTGATTGGGTCTCTGTGGGTTASGTAGGGATTACCTGAATTAGGTAAGGCCAGAGGAAGGACACTGCATGCAGCGTGCTTTCTCCATAGTTGGTGTTTTTGTGCTGCTCCATATGGGTGCAGTTTCATATTACTAACAGTTGCAATGATAAATAAAAAATGTGTATCTTTCTTACGCGGATGCTCAGGCAGTATATTTTCTGTCTTTAAGACACTTCTTTTTTTTTCTTTCCCCTGTGATTGCACTTAACTGTGCCCCTAAATCTATACCTAAAGTCAGTTGCTAGTTCCAAATTAGTGGCCAAGTTCAATATCACTGGAAAGTGTGACTCTGAATCCAGAATCATAGTTTAGAACAAATATTYTGTCATTGATTTCTTCTTTATTGGGCTAGAAAATAAGGATTAGGCAAGGATTTGAGAGTCATCTCTCAAGGTACTTCCATATTTTTTCTTTGAGTTTAGGTAAGACTTTAGGCCAAAGGAATCTCTCTATATCAGTTGAAGTTGTGATTTTATTTCTTCGGTGCTCTGACCAGGTTAGAATTTTGCTATGAAGACCTTCGTCTGCGTCACACAGTACCATTGGAGCTCTATGGCTTGGAGGGGATGTGTCTGTCACGTAAGGAAACGTATATGTTACACACTGAGTCTCACTGAATGTCCTTTTATTAAAAAATCAGTCTGACTATTCTGAGCTCCCTTATACAACTTAGACCTCAGTTTATGTTACATAGAGGGGCTTACACTTCGATTATAATAGACTGTTCAAATGTGATGAAGACTGAAAATCGCAACAAGATTGGCACTTCCTGTTGTTCTAGGCTATTTGCAAAGAGCAGAGTCAAGGCCAGTGTACTGAAGTGGAGGTGACAGCACTTCCAGTGCTCTGTGGGAGGTTCGATTTAGTCCCTGCTATGGGGAAGCGTTGTCAGCTGCACACAGAACTAATGAGAAAATTGCTAATGAGGTTGGTCGTCAGAGGCTGGCTCTTTGAAGGCCAGCCTTAAAACTTGCAACCTCTTTTTCCTAAAGTGATCTGTTATATCTATAGACTGAAACTGCCTATAATCCAAAGAACCATACGGAGAGTAAACAGGAGACTAATGATATCTCTGGTGTGCGTATCATGTTTACTTTGACTTTTATAAAGAGGTAATTTGCAAGAGTGGAGATAATCCCACCATACTTTATAATTTAAATGTCACTCAGAATGTATGCTGACATGCAACTGATTAACGGCAAACTTTGGTGGCAAATTAATTAGTATTTAATCCAGAGGCTCTATTAAGATGTGATGTGATAAAAATACATTTTTTCCAGTAGTCATTCTATTAAAATGCACAAATGATCTCGACCATTTTCTGAGTTTTGCATATTTTATTTAAAAGCTTAATAACCATGTCTCACTTATATGAAAGTTGGCACCTACACAACAAACTCCCAAGATACAGCTTGGATTAAATGTGAAGTGCTTACGATAAAAGAGCAATTGTACATTTTTTAAAGAAAAACAAGTGCCAATAAATATGGCTTAGATGAGTCTTTCTGTTTGTTGATCTTAGCATCTTTTGTATACTATTTATATTCCTCACTGTTCCCTTATTTTGCTAAGTGCACTGTGCGTAGTTTTTGGACTATCATTTATCTTTCAGCACCTCTTTGTTTCTATTCTGAAATCATTGGTTTAAAAGAATGTGACTTTAAAAAAAGATTTTTTTTTTTTTTGCTCCTAGATGGGATTCTGTGTAAATAATTTATCTTCTTGCAGCGKTTTTCTGTTCTTTCTTCACCATCCTTCCATCTACTTCTTTCTTATTGGAGCCCATAATGATATTTTCTTTTGCAGATAAGAGTTGTTCTGCTGCAAGCTCTCTGCTAGAACAGTTGTGCCTTTATGGTGAGAATATTAATGCAGAATTCTTGTGACAATGGCCCCTATTCAACAGGAAAGATCTCAAAATATAGTTCAAGGGAAAAAAAAAAAACCCCCGTAGACTGTAGCCAATAGAACTGTATGATATTARAGCCTATGGTGCCTTTCATTAAAAATAAATTGTTCAAAGATTTCTCTCTCTCTCTCTTTCTTTCTTTTTTATTCAGTGGAACCTCATATTTGTAATGTCTAGATGTGCATGTATTTTCTCACCAGCTGAATTTGAAAAAAATGCTTTTTTACCTATCCAGTTTCTGTCTTGCAGCACCCTTTCAGCCAAAGGTGATGTGGCTTTCAACATCTCAGATTTTCTAAGGTCTCTTCCAGTTCAGGTCCTCTGATATTTTTCAGAAGCCACTGCTCATGTATCAGGACCTGTCCACAGTGAAGTGTGCATGTAATGGTATACACAGAACTGAAACAAAGACAAGAAAGTTATCTCAATAAATTAACGTAGTCAAACCAAGAAAAGTACAAGTCATTCAGGCTAAATGCCAAACTAGTAATCTTTGTAAATTATGCCTAGGGTAGTTGCTTTTTGCTGTAAAAGTACCTGCAAAGCTGCACTGTAAGTGCTGGACAACAAAGTGATTAGTTTTAGTAAGCATTGCTCACCAGACTGACAATAGAAATATCAGTACTGGAATGTAAAAGTTGTTCTTGAAGAATGTATCATTGTTTGGTACCGAATGTCCTTAGGCTGAGAGGCCTATCGTGTATCGATGTTTCCCAGAGCACCTGGTCAGATGAGAGTAGAAGTCTCAGGATGGAACTTCAATTACAGAATTTCTGTTCCGTAGTCTCAGACGTGTCTGCTGTGTTTGCTGGCATGTGTTATCATTCCTTGCCATCGTAATCACTGTAGCTGTGTTGTAATGCTCTTCAGAGATCAGGAGCTGTTCTGAAATTGAATTTATTTATTCATCCTAACTCTTGTAAACTGACTAATGTCTAACACTGGGACATATGTAATTTATCTCTGTAAATCCAATGTGCTAAAGCCACATTCTTGACTGGTGTAAATCAGGACAAGTTCACTTAGGACCAGGTCAGCATAGAAGCTGAGAATCTGGTCTTCAGACCTCAATAAAAGTACTCTAGAGTGGAACATGGCTTTGGTTTGCAATCCTCACAAAGAAATTACGGAGGAATGTCCCATAATTACCTTGTTTCAGACTCAGTATGTGCTAGTCATTTAAATAGCAATTGCGGTGTTGCTCTGTCTAATATTTTAGTCTCTTCTCTTCTTTGCCATATTTCTCAGATATTGCAAACTTTCTTCTGAGGCGTTCTGGCTCACTTTCAACAATGAAAGCCTACTGCMGCTAAATGTCAGCAACACAGCTACCCACGCGAGGACTCAACACCTCCCCTCCCTCTGTCTGTCTCCTTTTTCCATGTGGTGAACGGCAAGTTTCCAGGAAAAGCACAGCAGGTGCTTGCGCTCTCTTTTGTCTCTCAGTGAGCTTCCAGAACCTCCTGGTGTTGAACAAATGTGATATTTCCCTAGAATACCCTCTTCACCCGATTTACAATACAAACTAAGCCGAGGAATTGACACCGTTTGACAAAACACTGTTCTCATCAGGCTTAACTAAGGCAAAACCATGCCCTGGAGTGAGTGAGTGTTTCCCGTTACCATGCTTGATATCTCTGTGAAGTTTGATTCCCCAAGGAGATGTATGTTTTAGCATATATATTTAGTATAATGGGTCCTCATTCTTACTGGGAAAGAATATCCTCAATTTTTAATCCTAAACTCTATCTCTATACCCTTTCTATGTCCTACTTTTTCTTCCTCTGCTCCCTGCTTGTGTGCACAGCTCCCAGCTAAAAGCTGATTTGTGGAGACACTAAGTGAATGCCTGCTTTGCCAGAATGAAGCCGAAGTGATGTAAAAAACTCTGGGTTGTGGCTTTGCATTCGGTAGCAGCTGATCAGGTTGCCTGTGCGAGAGGCAGCACGCGCCGGGTGCTGGGAGGAGCCGAGCGGGAGCAGCAGCCCTCAGGAGCCCTTCGTGGTGGCCGCCTCCAGCCTTCCCCTCCCGCTGCGGACGAAAGCGGTTATTCAAAATGAAAAGCGGTGAAGCGCTGTCTTGTCGCACTGCCCCATTTTGTATCATGGCTACAGGAGGGACTTCGTTTGACTAAAACAACCTGAGACCAGCTTTAAATTAACTGTTTGGCATTCAGTACCATAGTAACTGCAAGATCACTGGGCAAAGCAAGGACTGGAAAGCCCATTTGGGATTTGGAGACAGGCAGCCAGACTGCTGGTTTTCATCATCCTTTTTAATAGATTCTGTCAATASCTTGMTAGTAAAACCTAGCTTGAYAGAACTGAGACATACCTTCGGTGCRCTATTCTTATAATACCTACAGTTTTAAGAAGCAGCTGGTTTGCARCTTCTGGACATGCCTGAAATAKGATCTAACCTTCCTTGATGTATCAGGTTCCCCTATTGATTTCTCTAATGTAGCAGAAAGAGTCATAAGGTAATGAAGGATCTGATTATCAAATGAACTAGAAAATTTAAGCTTGACCTGGATTTTCAGATGAGCTGGGTTAGAAGAGTGAAGGAGATCAGTAGGCTTTGTCTTTGCTGCAGTTACATGTGCAGTGTTTCATGTTGATTACCCCAAGAGCATAAGTTTGTATTGCAGGAAATCTGCAGGAATGCTGATAGGAAATCTCCCTCTAATTTGATCATTTTTCTTCTTATTCAGATTTATTGCACKGAGAAGATATGCAGGATTCTTCTAGCCATGTAATCTAGAAATTTTCTGTCATCTGCAGCTCTTAACATCATTATTTCAGAGATTTCATGCCTTAATAGAACATTGCTGTTCAATTAAATACTTAATGGACTGATTTCTTTCATGAAACAAAAAATGCCTTGATCAGGTATTCAGACTTTAAATTTCATCCTTACTGCCTTGCATTAGAGCATGAGGTATGCCATTTCTTCGAGTATTTATGATAGCTTGGGTTTATAGAAGGATTTCCATTGAGTTGATCAGATACCTGTCTGACTTTGCTAACAGATTCACTTGTAGATTGATTGGCATATAAGATTTATTTAATGTCTTCCAAATTRCTTTTCTAGAAACCCTTGTATTTTTACCCCTTTTTTGCCTTGAAAAATCTCGCTATCTTTTTAATATGGTGCATAATAGAACAATAGAGCAGTTACCCTGTATTGCTTCCTCACARCATTGTTAAAAAGCATAAGTTAAAATGTAATCAGGACAAATACAGAAGAAAATGTCTTTACTGATAGAAATCTAGCTTAGGGGAAAAACACTCATCTTGAATCCTGTTACATTGCTACTTAAAGTAGCTGATTTTTGGGTTTTGGATGAGAAGGTGATCCAAAAAGTGTAGGCAAGTGAGCCCTAAGGGTTATTCAGATAGTATTAGTAGTATACTAGTAATACAGATAGTATTACTAGTATTAGTATACTAGTAATACAGATAGTATTACTAGTATAAAGTTGATGTGAAAGTGCTACCATGCACTAATGGACTGATGGACCATGGACTAATATGAGAGTCTTTACACCTATTTTTCCTGTAACGCACTACTAAATATTATCTTCACCATTCACAGCCAGGTTTTCTGGTTTTGAATAATTTGTTMCAGTATCTGAAATTATTGTTTATGCAAGACAAAGAATAAGGAAATTTTGTTTGGAATTTTTTATGGATTTTGCATGCTGTAATTCTCTAATCTACTTCTATTGTTTCAGTTATTTAATTGTTTCTGTTAGCACTTATATCCTGTACCACCTCTATGAGGAATGTAGCTATTTTAAGAATATACATAAAAGCTGGCAATTACATTGTCTTATCAAGTTTTTGCAGCCTATTAAGTTGTTCAGTGCTACTGGAAATGATTAGACTCAATACTGTAGGAAAGAGGCTCTAAAACAGGAGCCTAGGCTTTTAAAGCTGTGATAGCATAGAAAATTCTACCTGTTGTGAATAGGTTTAAAAAGCACTGGCAAGGATAAATACACTCAGTGTGGAATTCAAAGTGTGCACAGGTTTTKAATAAATGCAGCCATGCATTAAATATTCTTAGCCACAGAAGATGGAAAGAAGATTGAGTAGACATCCAGTCGAGTTTGAGGAGGCTCCTAACGGATGGTTTTCCTCTGCTTTGTAAGAGAAGACATGAGTTAACCTCTAAGGAGCAGACTTGGTTACCCTCACTGCAGTAAGCTGATGATGATGGTTGCAGGAATGATTTAGAGGACACAAGAACATGAATGGCTTTTAGAGCTGCCAGCGACAGTGAAGGAAGGCAACTCCAGAAGGACTGCCGTTGTCCTTCTTGTATGGGCTTGGCTGACAGGCAGTCAACGTGGTCCTGAGCTCATCCCTGGACAAGGGGCCAGCATATCCCAGAGCCAGGACAGGATAAGGCTGCACTACTGCTCTGGGGCAGAAGCAGAAATTGAACTTCAGTAGCTTGCTTTCTCCTCCATTCCTCATCTCCAGTCTGATCTTGCGTGGGCTTAGCCTATTTCCCACTTGGAAGTTGGAATTCTTGGCCACACTAACCCAGAAAGAGTAAGTGGAAAATTCAGGAAAAAAAAAACTTTTACAAACCAATCAAATAAAAAAGAGATGTTCCTTTAACACCCCCCCCAAAAAAAAAAAAAACAAAAACAACAAAAAAAAAACAAGCCAAACCCAAAGGGTTTACCCTGAAAAGAAATCGACTGGTTTGCAGAACAGACTCTGACATCAAAATAAACAAAACTATGCAAGCTGCAAAAATGTGGAGCAAAGAGAACCATTATGCAAAACATTAGTACAAAAGGGATTGCATTGTCTATATACTTGGCAGTAGTGGTAGAAAGGACGGCTAGTATGACTGCAGGGACAAATGAATAACTATCAGTTGGCCTTTCAGTTTTATCAGTGCTCGGGCTGCTTGGAGCTTTTCATCTGTACAGCTCCCAAGTTTAATATATCCCTTTTTCATTTTCTCTCTCTTTTTTAAAATTAGATGCATTGTTTCTGCCAGATGAATTCTACTGAATTATGCTGGGATTCTGTACAAAAAGGAATACATTTCTTCAGGGAGGTAGAACTGTAAATGTGCAGGAGGCAAAGGAGTTCAGCTTGGTATGCTGGTCCTGATTCACTTGAGTCTTTGCCTGCAGAATGGAAAAACTTTATAGTTTGTAGTGTTCTAGTGGCAAAATAAACTACTCAAGAAGTTAGAGACATATGTTGGACAGCTGCTGCGAGTCAGCCCAGCATGAGGGTGGAGCAGTCTGTGTATACTCACTGAGTAGCTATTATGTTGCCAGAGTCCAAAAACGATAAAAAGTTGGATGTTGGTTTTAGCTGGAAATTTTCTTTGCCTAAATTAGTCTTCCCAGATGCTACAAAATAATTCAGTGAAGATAAATAATGTACAGAAAGATGCTTCTAAAAGAACTTTACACTAAATTACTTTCAAATGTGCGTGTATAAATATATATATATGAACTTAACCAAACATTTGCAGTCTCTTTCCATGTTAAGTATTTCTGAATTTTCTCAGAGAAATCTTCATTATGATTAATTATTGTCAAAGACTTGCTCTGGAGAGATAAATAGATATACAATTGTGTAGTTGTACAACATCTGATTTTGCATAGTTTATAAGAATTTATTTCTGAACATCCCTGTTTGAACTTACAAAAAGTCAGTCTAGCTCTTCCTTTTTAAATAGTCACCAGCTGTGTTATTTTCTTTCATTCATTCAGCTAATTTTTTCTATATTTAAATAGCTTGAGAGCTATGTTAAGGTTTCATTCTGTTCAAAAATCAAATTAAAATTCTGATTTCTGCATCGCCTGGCATTTTTGACTAGCACTTTAGTGACTAGCTCTGATCTTTTTACTAAAGAGTTTATACTACAGTTTCAATTCTAGGGGGAAAATAAAAATAAGCAAAAAGCCTTTTCCCGCTAACATGACTGCTTTCAACRCAATGCAGTTCTCTTCTTCATGTTCGTGATGTACTTGTGCAATTCTTTCTTCCTTTGTGGGACATTGGATTGCTTATGTGGARTATATTTTTAAGAGAAATAGTTGTCGGGAATTTTCAATACACTGGATACTATGTTCTTATAAACAGAGTATGATCACTGTGAAGAACTGATTTTGCTATTCAAGCTGGTTCAGAAAATAAAGGTAGACATATCTGTATTGACCTGTCATCTTGATTTCACTTACAGGTTCCCAGCAGGCAACCAGAAAGAAATATGAGGTTGTAAAGTGAGAGAAAGCAGCCGTCTTTGAAAGGCAAAAGAACCAGCCYGACTCCTTTCCATTGACTTCAGTAGGATTTGACTGAGACACAGAGAGGCTAGTGCACAACATGGAAAAATCCACTTTTATCCTAAATTTAGTTTAAACTACTGACCCAAGACATTGACCGGAAGCTTTTCTGGAGTAATCTGAAGATCTCATGACCAGTATTTTTATTCCCACCTCTCCAAGATGTCTGTTACAGCAGGATAGATTCTTTAGTCAGTTAAGAACAAGTGCTAACACAGATCACAGGAAAAGAAGATTTATTTAAAGCACTTGKCCCTCTTTGGAAGATGAAGCAGTAGATTTAAGTTAAAGCTGCCAATATGAATCATGCTGAAGATTTGCAACTCAAGACAGCACTAGCCTCCTTGTGCAGACTCATCTTTGGGCTTGTCTGAGAAGTGGAGAGTGGACAAATGGCAGTAAGATCCTTGCTGTTTGAATTTTTCAATTCCATAGATTTCTCTATCAAAGGAGCTTAGAGATAACCTCAGCTGTGATTATTTGTCAGAAGGTTATGATCATTTTTGTGGAACATATCTCTGGAGGGGGCTACCTAGTATGCTGATAACTGTTCTTCTGTTCAGACCCTTAGGCAATCGTTCAGCTCTGTGCTGCAAGGTTCGYGTTGAGGCCAAAGGCAATCCTTTCACCTCCCTGGAGCAGGTGACAGTACCTTAGAGAGGATGCCTGGTCTAAGCTGGATAAGGCCTGAATGATTTTGTTTGCTCTTGGAGGATCTGCAAGCATCTACCTATCTAAAATGATTTGAAAGAGATAATCCTCGTCTCCACTAGCCTCTACTTTCTCCAGCTCCTTCCTACTCTTTAGCCTGTAGCACCTCCTCTTTCCTTCGCCCTACTGGCTGCTCGGCTCCTTTCTCCTCTCTATCCCCAATCATCCAATTCTACTTGCGTTCAGTATTTCCCTTTTCTTTTCTGCAGAAGCACGCTAGCAATAGATATTCATGGCTGCTTGGCARGAGTGATTCAGGAAGGCCCTTTTATAGATGAAATATGGGTCCATTGATGACCCTGCAATACCCTTTTCCGGTTACTCTGATGGAGTGTGGCTCATTACCAATTTCTGTGTCGGGTAGGCTACTTGGTGCAGTACAGATTCCACAGAATGATGGTTTCTCTTTGGCCACGGCCATGGTTTCCGATTTTGCTGTTCCCTTGTAAGAATTAACCATGCTGTCAGCTACTAGCTGCTTGTCAGACTGTTTATAAAGGCTCCTCTCCCAAACAGAGTTCAACTTCCCCACCTTCTGTTAATACTGGATGATCGAGATAGGCTGGCTGCCTGTTTGCTTTATCAGGTTGCTGGCCACGATGGTTCTCCTCAATCTGTATGATGTGTGAAAGCAATACAATGTATGTTTAAAATGACAGAAGCTTAGATTTTGGTAGATAAACCCTTCTGAGACAATTTTGCAAGAAGAAAGAGGGAGGAGAGCCAGAACAAGAGGAGAATGAGTAGTAATATCTGATCAACAAGCAATGTTATAAGCAAATAATGAAACTTGTTTCCCAATCTCAGTCTTTATGCCTTTTATTATTGAAATTGTTCAAGGAAAACATTTTGGGTTGTATGAAATGATGTTGCCTGCCACATTGATCTGATCACAGATCAACAAGCATATTTCTCACATCTGCACATTTCATTTAATGTTTTGTATATCTCTGCTCTTTTTATGATGTACTTTTACTAGTGAGAATGGGATTGAAGGAGGGARAAGAAACTGCTTTGTTTCTGCCTTTTGACTATCACCAGGCTTGACTGGCCCCTGAGTTGCAGTGAGTAGTTAATTTTTAGAACTGGATGCATTGTAGTACTTCAACATTTTATTCCAAATTCTTCCTACCTGGATTATTAATTTTTGGTGAGGTGTGTTATCTTCACAAGCATTCTGGAGAGGTGTCATGGCCACGCTGATTGCTGGCAGCTCCAGGCCTTGTCTAGCGCATCAAAACTAATGGGAGTCTTGACTTAGTAGGAAACAAATTCTAAGATTTGAAAGTACTAAGCTCTTGCCTATCCAGGAGACAATGTAACGATTTGTTTTATTCATAAGAACAAAGGAAAATCTCTGGATCTTAAGCTGAATATTCATTTAGATTGTAGATGAATTGAGCAAGCTGGAAAAGAAAAAGTGGATTTTCTTCTGGAAAATTTCCCTAAATTTGGACTTTTGTCCCAATATGAGATGAAATATTTATATGTGATATTTTTCCACCACAGTAAAGAATATCCATTTTCTAGGCGTCTCTGATAAAAACTATAATTTAATCTACAGCTTTGATAGCACCAAAAGGAAAGATTGGGACAAATATAATCTGTACTATCTCCATTTCCTTACTGTGATCCATCAGTTCATTATGTCAAGGTCAAAGCTAAAATTTTTAAACTCTTTTTATTTTACAAAATGGAAAATGTCAGAAAATGTCAGGATTAGGAACAGTGTTGACAGAATCAATGCTACAAAGCATCATTTATGAGAGCAGCAGAACGTATAAATGCTGTGAAGTTTTTAGCTTTTAATAGAGAAACATGTTCTCCCTGCAACAGAGCAATATGCATTTATATTAATACCCTTAGTCGGCAAGGTTTTATGGCAGCTCAGTTTGCTACCAGCATATAAATCCTTCTGATTCAGATTTGTTTTGACTTCTTCCTTTCTCCAGTACATTCCTCCTTTCCTGTGTTAGTAGCTAGAGATCAATTTAAGCAACCTTCTGCCCTTTGAACTTCCATCCTCTCTGAACTCCAAGCAGTCTAAAAAGCTTTTCGCCAGAATGCAGTGGTGCTATAAATGATAGCCACCCTCTGCCTGGGTGTCCTTTTGCTTTGGAGTGTTTCTGCAATGAAAAAAAAAAAGTTACATTTTTCGAATGATATTTTGCTCTGCCTTATTGCTTGCTTTCAGCTCCTTAATTAAATTATCAAAGTTTTCTATGTAATTTTTTTAAAAGCAATGAACTGTCTGAGTTCAGTAAAAGCCTACAGGAAACAAATAAAGCAAATGGTGGCATTAGTAGGAGATTTTTGCTTTCGTTCCATTAAATACTTAAGCATATACTTAACTTTACCTGGAATTTCAGTGAGACTTTAGCAAATTCTTAAACATCTTTCTCAGTTAAATTAGTTAAAAAAATTGAAAGTAAAGAAGGCAGAGGCAGCCCAGAATTTTAAACAGCAGACCCCTTCCTGCCAGTCTCTGCAGCACAAAAACTGCAAAATAAACACATAGTAAAGCAGATGTCTGAATTCTGAACACAATATTTTTAAACAGAACTGTCTGGCTACATAACTGTCTGGCTGAAAACTGGGAAGGTGGCACTGATCCCAGGAAATCTTTTTTTTAAGAGTATTTTTTTCCCTAAAATTTCATCCTGAATTAATCATAATTGATTTGTTGAAACTCTTCTCTTCATTCAACTTCTTCACAGCCTTGATGAATGACTCTGTCTCCCACTGGTTAACTAGTCAAGCATTTCTTAGGCTCTGCTTTTCTGACCTGAAGCTTTGGCTTAGAAACCATAGCTTCAGAAATGCTTGCTAAATATTTTTGRGCAAGTAAAACTACTGTGGAAGTTGAGTTAAAAACTATATTCTCAAAACCATTTCCTAAGGGGTTAGATATTCATTTAAATCAAATACCCCTTTAGCGACTGCAGTGGTCGGATTTAAATCTCATGCCTGTATTCTAGATAACGTGAATTCTCCACCTCGTTGCGTTAGATGCCTGTACTGCCTCACACAAACACTAGCTAATCAGCCCAGTATATTTCTCAAATCTGTGTTACACTGTGGGACAGTTTTGTGGAGCTGGATTAGTTTTAGACTGCAATACAACTGAAGACGTAACATGGGGAAGGCAGCAGCYGGGGAGTTATCCTTCGCCCTCCATGCAGCGGGGTCCTGGGCTGCTGGCACAGCACGGGGATAAAAGGAGATGCTGCTTTTGCTGGCATGAAAGCACCTTCTTCAATATTTCCTTTTTTATATGAGCTGCCTCTTCTGCTGCTGCCAAGCTCATAACTTCAAAGTCCTTTATGTCCGTGTAAGCCATAATTTTGTGTCTCAGTCCCCATATCTTATGTTCGTAGCCGCTCCGTTGGTAGTTTTGTTTGTTTTGTTTTTATATCTGCCTGTATCTTTTTGTTTTGCCCCAAGCAGATTTTTATTCTTAGTGAGTTTGTAATCTCCTCTTTGTAGCTTTATGGCTGTCCTGCCTGTTTTTTTTTTGTTTTTTTTTTTATAGATTTATTAAGATTTTTTACAAGACTCCTGCTTCACGAGATACCAGGTTCTCTCTAAGAGGTTCCTCAGTGCCTATGAAAGATCTCCAGCACCGTGTTTAGTATTCTCATTCGTGCTTGTTCAGCTTGTTAGTTTCTTTCACTTCCTTACACTCACACTTCAATTTAGTTATATTTCTTTAGGAATTTATTCAGAAGGTGGGTGTGTACAAGATATCACAGCTTTAATCCAGGGACTCTCGCTTAGGTGTTTTCCTTTTCTGCTGAAGACGCTTATCTTCCTTTACAACAAAACAATTTACTAAGCTGTGGAAAATTGATAAGAAAATTTAATTGCTAATGTTTATGTATTTTCTTAGTAAAGCTAAAGTCCCACCACGGGTGGTATACAAGTGGTGCCAGAAGTTCTCATTTAAATAACAAGAGCAGATTAGCAAATACGGTGTGGAAAAAAATGACAAGACATCCTTACAAAGTTTCTTTTATTTATTCAATTTATAAATATCACAGAAAGTGATAACTTGGTTTATAAATTGAAGGAATAAAGTGAATGTGCCAACATGAAAAAATATAAACAATTATATTGTCATTCATTGTTTGAATATTTCATTATTTAAAATATCTTTTAAGCAGTTTTCATTGTATCTGTAAGGCAAAGAATCATATTTATTACAGCAAAATATAGTAAATAATTATTGAGGTATGCATCAAAGAATCTTTTTAGTTATTTTAGAATGAATATTCAAAACTGCCACTTCTCTTGTTTTTACTGTAAATTTTTGCAATATTTGATGTTTGCTATAAGGTTTCAAACATGGGGCAAGTGACTAGAAAAAGGCCAATGTTTATTTTTCAAAGGAAATTTATAGCTGTGGTGATTAATTTAGAAAAGTATGAGGTTAAACAGCAATAATACAAAGAAAAAGTTAATTACAAATATATTTTTATCATTGAGAACTGTTTACTAATTTTGAAAATTCTGAGCTTGTAGCTCCGCATGCATTACCAGTTGCCAGAGAGGACACTATTTTCAGCATATGCTGAATATATATTTATTTGTGTAAGTTTTTTTCTATTTATCACTAGTGTGTATATATATATATATAAAAAACTATTTTATATATCACTGCTATATTTATTACTTTTATATATGTATGTAATTCATATGTATTTATGTACAACTTTGTGTTACCATATATTTAGGATGTCTATGGAAAACTATCAACTACAAATGCATATATCATAGTTTTAACCTGTAAAAGCACACAGCCATTCACCAAGGTAATTATCAGAGTCTGTATGTAGAAAAAAAATGCAGATTCTGTTGAGAGCCATGGAAAGTTAGCTTTTACTTGTCTAACTTGGATGAAAACTAAATGAGTCTGGGCCTGTAAACAGCTAATCAAATTATCTATCAACAAAACAACCATTTTAATAAAAATTCCTACCAGGAAAACACTCATGAAGTAGAAAATAAAAGTAGTAGAATAGAAAAATATGTAATGAGATGTACAAAAAGCATAGTGGAAGAACCAAAACCATGAATTACTGAAATATTAATAGTCTCACAGGTTTTATAAAGTTCTAATAGTCATCTTATAGTGCACTTTAAAGAGATACGTGCAAGAGAAATATTCAGTCCATTCTAGATTTTCTGAAATAGGAAAAGTTTCAAACACAAATTAAGGTGAATTTGTGGTGGTGTTGGAGGAAGGAGTGAGAGGACCATTAATCATTCAATGGGAAGTAGGATAAAAAAAAATAACTATTCCAAATTATCTCTCAATGCAAAGTTAAGTCTTACAGTGAAATATCCAGAGCATATTCAATAGCTGTGTCTCAGATCAGACATCGTCGCAGGTCTCTTGATCCCTGGGCTGTTAACAATTAATGGGGCCAGGATCAAGAGAACCAGTTAATAAAGAATAACTCAAAAAAAAGCTTTTTGCCATTTACTTCATTGGGATGAGCATTTACTAACTAGTTCAATATATACAAATGCAGGCCACATAAAATATTTGAAAACTATCATAGAAATACTGTGTAAGTATTAAAATTGATAAAACAGAAAATGATCATCACTGGTTCCCAGGTTTTGACTTGTATCTTTCATCCTTTCAGTTCAAAGTCATGATTATTTGCACATTTTCTATTAAAAGAGAGCTCAGTATTCTTTTTAAATCTAGTGAAGTTGGTGAATTGATTTTTTTCACTTTCAATTATACAGGTTTGGAAGGAAAATGCTTCAAAGTTTTCTGCTAATCTGGTACAATCAAATAATGGGTAATTGGAAGCGAATGTCCCTTTTACCTGGCTGCATCTAGCTATCAGACAAGTCTTCCTGTTAASTGCTAAGTCGTCCTGGCTTCCGAAGGCAGCTCTGCAGGCGCCGTCGGGACGCCGGCGCCTGGTCTCCGTCGGGCGCCGGGGCGGCACCGAACTGCCGTGTCGTTAGTCCCGTCACCTCCAGTGCCCCGTGTTTCCCCTGCGAGCTGATGAGCTGCGTGTTTGGAGAAACTAACCTTTGCAAAAGCAGTCTACGGGCAGGGCTTTAGGAGACGTATTTGTTTCTTAATAACTTTTCACCGTGAATTCCTCTGTTCCTGTGGTGGTTTCCTTGTACTGCTCAAGCAGAGCAGGGCCGAGTCTGCGGTAACCTCACGTCCAAAYGTTCTTGCTTTCACCGGAGACACAGGCAAAGGCAAAACCCTGATAATCTRGTCATGGAAAATACCGGAGGAGCCCGGGGGGAGCCTGGTTAGGGAGGGTGATCAACCAGAACCGGACCGGCGGCGTTAGATAACCCAGAGGAGCGCGCACCCACGGGGAGAGCTGCTGCTTCTCCTCCTCGGATCCGACGGTCGGGCCGGCCGCGGCGCCGACGGCGGGCCGGAGGGAGGGAAGGTTTTGCTCTCTGAGAAAGGAGGCCGCCAGAGGGAGGGAAGGTTTTGCTCTCTGAGAAAGGAGGCCGCCGGAGGGAGGGAAGGTTTTGCTCTCTGAGAAAGGAGGCCGCCGGAGGCGGTGGCGAGGGAGCCCGGCGGCGCGGAGGGCCCCCGCGAGCGGCGGCAGCTCCGGCCGTGCCGGACGGAGGATGCCAGCCTCGCCTCACGCCGAGCAAGCAGGAGGCTGTCGACTCTCACGGTGCGTATTAGTAGCAAGCATTAATTTCCTATTATTTGCTGCTATTAATTATATTTATTAACTCTTTGTGGCAGGTGTGTGTGGCTTTTTGCAGTAAAAGTGCTCGCGGTCTGGAAGCGGCGGAAGGGAAGGCGGTGGTATTTTGTGGTAGGGGACTCGGGAAGAGGAGACGTGGGGGCAAAGAGGGAGATGGTAACTAAACGCTGTGGTGTGCAGGGCAGCACGGGGAAGGRTTAAAGACGGTGAGTTAAAGAGATCATTCAGATACAATTCTGCGTACGCAGTAGGCCGCCCTGGTGCAACGCTCTTCCAGGTTTGCCTGCCATGTTGCCACATACCTGACAGTGTAGGTTTGTTTTATGAGAGGCTTCTATCAAGTTTTCCAAGATTATATGCCTTAAAATTCAGCTTAGGTCCTGCATTCGYTTGACTAAAGCCATTCAAAAAGTCTTGCATTGTAACGTGGGTTGTTTTTTCTGGCTGAAGTATTAATTAAAAAATAGAGGTGGGCATGTTTTGGCACAGTATATTGGAAAACATAGTTCTGTGATTTGGAGAGTGTTGGTCGTTTGTCTACATGAAAGGTATTAGAGATCGTAGCAAAGCGAACACTTAAAAGATCACCCGCTTGACACTGTCGGGAAAATTATTTCAAATTTTTGCTTGAACTTGTCCTTGTAAGGGACAGTTCTTTCTGCCCACACCTCCCTTTTTTGGTGAAACATACAGCTGTGGTGCTTCACTTGTGCTGAAAACCATAAAAACACAACAACAAAAAATCAAAAACACTGAAAGAGAACAGAATAGCTGCTATTCTGTTCCCTAGGCTCTCTGCTTAAGAGCTCTATTCACTTAAAACATTTTCCAGCTTCTGAAACACTTGATTAAAGTCAATTGGGAAACAGATAAGCTCTTAAAAGTGCTAATTTGTGTCTCAGAAAACTTGAATAAGTCTAAATATGAAATTCTCCATTGCTCTGTATTCATGATTGCGGGGCTTGTTTGGAGAACATCTTAACATTTCAGTCTCTATGCCTRCATCTTCCTTGTGTTGTGTATTTTTTAAGGCATTCACTAGTATAGTGTTGTAGTTCAGCTATAAGCTCCCTCCTCTATCTCCTTTCAATCTCTTGAGCCTTTAGAAAGTCTTCTTCGGGTCAGAAGTCAKATGTTCTGTTTCCTTCTTTGTTTTCTGGTCACACAACCCCCCACACAGAAGATAGTCCTACTAGCCTATCAGATATTCTAGTTTAATTAATATCCTCCCATTCTTAGGCTATGGTCATAGGGATGAAACTCATGGACAGACCTCAGACAAGCTGCGTAGTGACTGACGTGTGCAAACAAGCAAGCTGTTCGTTGAGAAGATAAGAAAGGAGCAGGCCAAGCACTAGAAGGTGAGTATTTGAAGCTGTGACAAATATAACTGCATTGCACAGAATACATTTGCTACTGCTGGAGCAGAGCTATATAATTTCCAGGAAATATAACCTGTGTTCATAGCTTTTTTTGAATTAAAATAGCTTGCCTTTCAGTGACTTAGCCACTTCGTATGTCAAGCCTAAATAATTTTAATACTGAAAGTATCCTTTGTGAACTCTCTTCTTTCTCACTTTGAAGGTTGCTGAGTATCTTTTAGTCTAGTAATTCCTAACTCTTCTCCCTTCTCTCTTTTTGCAAGAACAAAATAATTATTATGTATCTTATAGATAACCTAGGCCTTGTCTGTCACATCGGCCTTTTCCAGTTGACTGTTTTCTTGGGGGGTGTTTGTGAAAATCATAACATTATCAGCTGTTATGTACTTGCATTAAGAGAATATACTGTTTCAACTGGCAGGTTCTTGTCTGCTCTTGGACTGTTACTATATTCACATAATGTGTATAATACATATACACTCAAACAGTTGCTACCATCAAATGCAAAAATTACGGTTCACTGACCTTCTTTGGCACAGTACTTTACATTTCTCCAAATCTCTCTRTTCTCACATGTAGGAAAGTTTTTCACACGTGTATCGAGGTGCAACTTTTCTTTTGCTTCTCTGTGTCCCACTCCTTGTGAGACTAATGAGAACAGGCAGAGCTGCAGTGAAGAGCAAGTCTCCAAGGTGAACCGCAGCAGACTTTTGAATACTTGAAAGCCTTTTCAAAATCTTCAAAATGAATATTTAGTTATTGGGGCCTTAGACCCCATCTTCCATCCATAAGTATATCATACATCATATAAAATTAAGAGCTGTCTCTGAAATTGTCACTACATTATGCTGGTCTTAAAAAGGGTTCTGTTTTTTCCTCCTGCAACTGTAATCTCGAGTGTCACATCTGTTGCTTCAGTGCTGGTGATGGTTTCAGGACTGACATAGGAGTTTTGACATTTTAATTCTTGGCATTGCATTGGTGTGACACTAATGCAGATGTGTTGACACTTGAGACTACCAACTGCATCAATTCCAGAGCCACTAGATTTGCTAACAAACAGATGCATATATTGGAATTTGTAATCCCACAATACCAGTTTAAAGTAGCTGTTAGACTTGTCTTCTTCATATTTGCATGTATATTACATATATTWTATATATATAAAAATCAAGCTTAAAATGACATATGAATTCAATCATGAACAAAAGAGCTTAACTATATAAAGCATAGGCATCTTCTGAAGATACTTAAAGGAGCTGGAACAGCTGTTAATAAGAGAACCTTCTACACTGGTGCCAAGTAACAAAAACTTGCATGATACAAGCACAAACAAAAGTACATTTTTGGATGATATTAAGTCTAATAATAAAAAACTAATTCCAAAGGTTAATTGTTAATGAAAAGATTTTTGTTTGTTTTTTAATAGCGGATATTTAGGTTTATGTTTTGCCTTGTTCTGTAATAGTTGATTGATAAAATGCAGGTGACAGGAAAGAATCAATTACTTGAGAGCGTTATTGGGCAAAGAAGGATGCTGAGTGTAGAAAACACTAACACAGCAGTATGGATTATAAAAAAGAAGTATTGAGGAGTATATCTGTATTTCAGAGTATTAAGTTCCTCTGATTAATCTGATTAACAGGTTGAAGGAGTTTCCAGAAACACACAGTTTCTTGAGAAATTAAGGTAGCTAACTTGCCTCATTTATATTCCCATGATTATGCTACACTGCTCCAAGGACTGACCTTTCTAGAAAATCAGCCCATTAATTTTGTTATGATAGCTAGAAGAGGAGAGCAATTACTTAAGACCTTAAAATAATGAGGAAAGCAAGCATCTCAAAATATATATAAAAAAAATAAAGTATCTATATGACCTCCAGCCACTAAGAGGTAGCACAGAACCAGGAAACAAAAGTGTAAATGAAAGAGCTGCAGCAGCTTAAAGAACCATTTGTTCTCAAGAAATTGTTCTGGCAAAACAGAAAGGAAATTATTATTCATTTGAAAGTACAAAAACTTCCATAAGCAAGAGTACAGGTCTAAAAACATTACAGCATCAAAGAAAAACGCTAATAATCAGAACACCAAGAATGAAAAGTTACATGTATGAAACAATCAGACATGTAGTGTAATATAATCRTAGCCAAAGACTTGCACATTTCTTTGTGTGTTTTTAAATAGAAAAAAGTGATAATGAGCATAGTCTGAGTCTCAGTAGAGACTTTCCCCCAACCTCTGAGCATRTTGACATGAGCATTAACAAGGTGATAGTGTAAAGTATGTTATAGATGAAAAGGCCCAGTTTGGCGAGGGCCCAGGAGTGCTCAGGCACAGATTCATCCCTTCTAGCTGCTGAGGTTGGGAACCTCATCATCCTCCACTCCATAGATAATCAATGAAGAGACAGGCATCTCCAGAAGGCAATTCAAGCCTCTCTAGAGGGCAATTTGTCTAATTAAAGATCTGAAACAACCTCTAAAGGTATCTACATCTCTTAACATACTGTATATGGAGTATAAGTTGACTAGACATTAATTCTGGGCTTCAGCTCTCTTACRGCCAATATGAGGCAAAATAAGTTATAAAGCCCGATAAATTAGAGCACAGATAAATGTGATTAGTTTAAATRCATAATCTGTAGAAGTTTAAATGTCTAAACTATAGATTGTAATGCTGTGTAAGGTAAGTTCATTAATTCCAGTGATGRAATAAATCTGAGTACCTTGCATTGTGCAATCATTTTTTTCTGACAAAAAACCTGTCCTGTAAATCCTCAGATTTTATTCCCCTTTTATGAAGAAACCTCACCTAAATGCATGGGGTACATTTTGTGGTCTGATTAAGGCCTTGTTGTGCAATGCAAGTGGCTTATTTAGRAGAACACTGTATTTGCAGGTTCCTCTGCCAAGTGGTACCACTCAAAGCACAGATTGATAAGTGGCCAGGAGGGCACAGCTGAAAGAAGCACCATTATAATAGAGCTTCTGGTGATAYGCCAGTCCTACAAACTAAAATCTGCCTATTTCAGGGCAGATATGGCCTGTTTTGCAAAATTAAAGAATCACAAGTCTCCTCAGGACCAGTCATCTTTTCTACTTACGGCCAAAGCAAAGTATGAATGGGGAACAGAGCTCAGTATTCATGTACACATTAAATGATTGGAAAATTGAGAACTTATTAACTAATATTTTTTGTTAAACATGAACTTCAAACGACTTGTAAAAAGTAGAAGTTACTGATTTATACAAGGAGGAAATATGCTATTGATTTTTCTATTTTTTCTTTCACTTAAAMGTGAATATAGGCTAATGATACTCTAAGTAATATGAATAATGTCTCTCATTAGTACTATCTTTTGCTTTCAACTGCAGGAAAATATTATGTGCAGTATAACATGTATGGTTTTGGTATTTATTTACAGTTCTCATACAGGCATCTTAGGGCAATTTTTAAGTAATCTAGACGCAGTCAAATGTTTGACCTTGGATGAAACACTCAGCCTGCATGTGGATCTGAGTCTGTCCTATCTGGAGCTTCCCAAAATCTATCAGTTTCCTTTCCCAGTAGGATCCATTTCTATGAAAAACTCTTTAACCTAAATGGAATGGTGAAGYATAAAACTTCCCTTTTGTGTCTCTCCAGTGTGATGCAATGCTTCTACTAGGAAAAATGCTATGCAGATTTGGATATATTACTGTTTTCTTATCCCTCCTCTTCCAGTGTTTATGCACCGCAGATGTGCTCAAGAACTGTAAATCTCATGTTTACTACCTCTACTGAATAAAGATTATGTGGCAAAAGATGGATGTAAAACTGATGAGGGGATAGCAATGTGGTAGCATATCCTTTCTTTTATTGTTACAAAAATTAAGTTCTATTAGAAACTGAGATATTAAAGTGGAAGAATTTAGGAAGAACAATTGAGAATCTAAGTATCACTGATTCTTGTCCCATATGCACTTTTAAATTTTGGCAAAATCAGTGAGATTTGAGTACACGGGTTTTTAGGAGTTCCTCTTTCGTTTTGGTAGGTGTATATAATGGCTTGTGAGTATGATGTGAACAGTGCAATTCTGGGTATCGTGAGAGGTACTAGCCTTGAAAGCAAGTATGGAGGGTGCTCAGCAGGCCAGCAGAGCCAGTCCGTGTTCATGCAGATGAATGAGYGTGTCCATCCAACACATGTGCAATAGGTGGACAAGGCAAGTAGAAACAGAACACGGTTACAGGGCAGTTTCATCTCCCCAGCTGACCTATATTCCATCTGAGGAAAAGTAACTCAGCTTTATGCGAAAGAAGCTTTTATACTRGAGAGTAATATGCCACGAAGATCGTCTTTGCTGTTTTTTTCCTATTTGGACCAGCCAGAAGATTGAATGCACTTTTTCAATATTCAGACATGACAATCCTTAGTAATTAGCTGTCCCAGAGCTAGATTATTAGTAAGCTATAAAAAAGTCTCTAATTTCCATCAACAAATACAGTCTCCAGTCATTATAGTCTGCAAGAATAGCATCAATTTGTTTGAGATTTTCCTTTCCTAAGCATTCATAGGAAGAGTTATTCCCATATGAATTTAGAAGGATGATTAGAAAGAGACTTTTTCAAGATGGCTTTAAAATGAAGCAGCCAGACATAAGAATGTAAATCATGTTCTATGGGAAGAAAAAAAAAAATAGATCAGGCTAAGAATGCAAATCATATTCAAGGGAAAAATTCAGATCAATATTAGAATCTGCCTTGTGTGACTGCAGTAGCATAAAATTATCTGCTGAGCTGCCTGTAAAAATGACAGTAGGGAGGAGAAAAAGACTTCAAGCAAAAGATGGCCTGCTGATAATTCGGCACAATTAAGCTAAATTACTACCCAAATTGGGGGTAAAATATTTTATGAAAACAGATGGAGAATAGTTGTGGAAAAAGTCAGGTGCGTTCTTATTTCATTGTTACGGCAAGAAGGAATGCGAGGTGTTGGAGARATGAGGAAAATGACTGCATTGATATTGGATTCCTAGGCAATGGCAGCCTGATGCTTAAATGCTGGAAACAAGTTGTGACTTTATTTGTCCAATACAGTGTGTCTCTTTAAAGGAGAGATCCCAAATTTTGGTAGTTGTATTCTGGAGAAAATGAATTTAGGAAAGGTTTTCATTATGATTCACAACATTACCTGGACTCATTAAGAAATATGTGGGAGGAACATTTAGAAGGATATACATACACACACACACACACACACACACACACACGCACACAGGTATTTCAGATTGATTTTTCTGAATTGAAGCAGTGAACTGACTTCTGCTTTCACAGATCCTAGCTTCTACAGAACCTAGCATGTTTCCCAGACTTCTGCTGTGGATGAAGGATCCAGTTTCTTGATGATCTTGATGATACCATTCTTTGAATTCAATGTGAGACATCAGATCCCCAGAGTCCCTGCTCAAGGCCGAGTTCTCAGTTTCCTTGCCGTGGAGCTGGGCTCTGTCCGCCTCCAGCTACCTGCCTAACACGACCACTCTGCATGGGTAAGTGTCTCTCATTCTGGAACAACGTACCTAATGATACTTACTTGGCTGAAATTGAGATAGTATTGTGAAACATTTGATAAATCAAATAGGAGCTGTTAGATATAGGCAGTTTTGAAAGTTGGATATATAGTTTCAAATAGGAGAAAAGATTTCCAACAAATCTCCCTATAACTTATTACAAATGCTGTTTAAAATTAGAGGCATGGTGTGAATAGAGTTAAATAAATAATTTACATTTAKTAATGTAGATGAAAAGAGAAACTTGTGTTTCTGCTTATAAAATATCCATTTAGATGTCCCTGATTTTATCATTTTAACATAATGACAGTAGCATATTAATGGAACAGGATAATCGTGACCTGTTCTGTGCAAGCATTCAGTGGTTAATAGTCAGATTTCTTCACTAATGACTGTTGAAAAATCATAGTCACATGGCACTATTACTCTGAATTAATAAGTGTGTAGGTCCTGCTTGTATTATTAAGGTGTGTGTCTGAATTAAAAATATGATTTGCAATTTTTCTTTCATGAAATTATCCAGATTCCATTGTTTAGTACATTGTATGATCAAACTAAATACCAGAAACTTTGCTGGTTTGACTAATGTGTAAGGAGTAGGATGATTTAAAAACATATTTTTATTGAAGAAATGATGTCTTTTGCAATGATTTTCATGCATTATATGTGATACATGAAGCACTGAGCTATAGCATAAACAAAGCGAAATCAGGAATATCTATCACCTCTGCAGTTCCATAGTGCAACTATATGATAACCAAGGCTGCACCTATAAATTTGCCTGAGCAGATATTTAAAACTTATAACCTTCCAATTAAAAATAATATCATTTAAAAGTTGTTTTTGCTTCATAGCAAATTGTTGATCTATGTCGTTGCGTACTCTGAGACTGATGCATTCAGAAATTTCTAACTAGAGCSCATGTGGGGAGCCTCATGGCACCCACATGATAGGGGCCCGAGAGGGGACCGTTCCTTTTCACAGAATGAGAAACGTAGACGAATCTAACTGRGGAAGCGACTTCACTTCCGAGGAAGTTATATGTAACCACAGACTGAGGAAATGCAATGCAGGGGAAGGATGTGGCCTCCCAGAACTAATCTTCACACCTGTTCTTCAGAGGATTATAGATATTACCTCAAACAAATCTTGCTTAATTTCTCTATATTGGAAGTAAAAGTCAGCATGGACATTTTGATGAATGAACCTAGAGATGTTGAGAGTTGATAGGTGATTTTACTTAAATTCTTTTGACTGCAGTAGGAATCAAATTTGTTTTGTTGGAGGGCCACTCACCAAGTAAAACACACTAAATCACTCTGCTTCCAAGGGAAGGTGACGCAGCTGATATATATCCAAGCTGGAGAGGTAAGCTGTCTGTTACATGCTCATTGCACATATTTATGTTGCAGCTGCAAACTGAGAAGTATTCATGAATTTTATATATTTTAAAACTGTTTCCAGATATGCCTTTAGCTTTTAAGTTAAGTCTGTGTTTGTGCAAGGTGCAAATTCCCTCTATGTCTGCTATACTGTTTATTTTTTTACCCATCAAGAAGTTGCAGGAGTTCACTGAAAGACRGTAGCATAGAGATGGCAGAATGCAACCAAGCTTATTAAAGTATCTGGATTCTGTGCTAATGGCACAAATAGTGACTGTCAGGTCTGGGCAGTGCGAGTTCTGCAAAATGTCTGATCTGGTTATGTGTAAATTAATTTCTGCAGGTTTACGATCACATTTTACATAAATGTTGTAGGGCTCAGTGGCTTGAATGGTGTTGTCTTGTTTTGTGGCTGTTAGTCRCCAGTAGACCTTTGGCACCAGGAATCTGCCTTACAGTCTGCATTTTCACCCATACAATCTGCGTTTTCACCTCAAGTTGGGGAGAATTGAACCACCTCACTGCTGCATGTCAGTGGCAGCTCATTGCTTCTGTTGGTATGCCAGTAGTCTTGGGAACTCAAATGGATTAAAGTGATAYAATTTTTTTTCTGAAGTGTCATAAAAATAATGGTATGAAAAAATGATGTCATATCTTCAGTTAAATGGGAGTAAGTATCAGTTCAGGCAATAGACATCGGTTCAAATGGTAATGATGGTGCCAATCAAGTATGGGCCAGAATTCTCGTTTGGGCCCACTTATGGTATTGATGGTACTGTCATTGGTACAACTGAACCCTCTGTGGCTTGCTCAAAACTGTATTTTCTCCATATGCAAATATTCACATTGTAGCTGTCTCTTAAACAGTTAATACTGTTTGTGTGATCTGATACCATCCCAGTCTGTGCTGATCAGCAGCTTGAGTAATAGCTGAAGGTCCTTTTCTGTCTGTCCTCAAATAGATAAATCTGTAGAAGATAATTTGGAATTTTATTTTGATTTGCTGAAGTGCGGCAGTGAAAGAAACAGTGCAAACATTTCCAGGGATGAGGTTAAAAAATTATTAGCAGATTCTGATCAAATTAGTGGCAGAACATCCCTAGGCTTATAACTGCTGTTTTCCATCATTGGAAAGAAGACACAAATTAAAAAAAAAAAAAACTCTGATACTTCCAAAATTTGTAATTTGTCCATATTCTCCTCCCACTTGATGATAGATTGGCTGTGCTTGCGATGAAGTATCAAACCACATTCTGTAAGACTTACGTAAATAAGAGGAGACTAGAACCCAGGGTCTTTAATATCTTTTTTGTCTGATTTTCTGTAAGTATTCAGAGGAGTAAGATTAAACTCTGAGAATGTGGGCAAATCCCACGGTATCCGCCTTAGGTTATTTGAAATCAAGGAGTCCCCCTTTCTTTACTAAGAGTACTGTATAATATATTTACAGATGAGGTGTTACTTTGAAGTTGGGATCTTGTCTTTGATCAAAAGCATACAGCTTCCCTCATGTCTTTCAGAAAGAGACAGTAGTTATATTGCACTGGTGTGGGTTTTTTTAATGTTTTGGACAGCAAAAATGACATTTACATGAAACAGTAATCCTGGGAATGTAGGAGATAAGACAATTTCAGCTATGAGTTGAGAGAAAGTCTCAAAAGCAGACTTTAAATCAAGCAGAAGTAATAGCATGTCACACTCACTTTGCCTCCCTTACCTGCTGTTAATTAAAGCCCTGATAAAGGAGGTCTGTCAACATTAATATGATGAAAGTAAAGCATGTGTTTAAAATTTTCTAGATGAAAGTACAGTTAATCAGCATTACAGAAAAAAAGGTTTTGCATAAATGCTCTTAATTCAGCATGGTTGTTTAAGAAATGTAAATATACCACAGTAGATCTGTATAATCCACAAAGGGAAGGGGCGTATAGACTGACAGTACAGTTTGGGTTCCTAAGGATGATAAAGAAGGATCAATAAAATGCAAAACCTGAGTAACAACTTGCTTAGTCTAGTACTATGCTTTGTAGCCACTCAAGGCATTGACTTTATTAGGCCTGTATATTTGAATTAATATTTTTTTTTTTCTGGTGATGTTATATTGACTGGCCACTGGCTCCTTTATGATTTTATATATAAACATGAATGTATCTATTCTAGATGTAAAAAAATCAGGAGTCTGGAAGAACAGTAGGCTGCATATGCACAGCAAGGAAGTGCTGCTGAGGTGCCTCTGTAAAGATTTGTTTTAATAAAGAGCCTCTGGTTTATTCTCTAGCATGAAACAGATGGGCCAAGAATTGCAGCTGCTCTTTATCCATAGACAAGTAGTGTTCTCTTCCACTAACAGTGCAAAAAAGTAGCTGTATTGTTTTATTTTTGTGGCACATTAATGTACCATGGATGTTTTTGGAATGATTCTTTGAAGGAATCAAAGCTTCTTTCCTAATACTCACAGTGTCAGAGCTATCAAACACGTTCATAGTCTGGACCACATTTTAAGACAAAGATTGCCTTATTCAGTTCTGACATCTCCTTCGGTATGCATTTTATTTGTGAAGTGTCTGTGAAACACTTGCTTGCCTAGAAAATTGATATTAGGATGCTGTTTACTTTGTTTATGTCACCTAATAGCTCTGAATAAGCAAAATGTGCCCTGTGACTAGCTGGATGTTTATTGAGAAACTGTAATACTAGAGAATACTTGTTGCCATCAAGAAACAATGGTTTTGGACATCTGCATTATGGCAATTGCATTCCCCCGTCAAAGAAATTAAATGCTGCTGTTAGGAGCTAAATGAGAGTTTCAGTCACAGCCTATGTTGCAGCCAGCTTTGTAGTTTGCTTGGTCAGAGCGCAGGTTCCTCCATGAGCTTGCCTCCTGTCCCCATTCTAGCCTGGAGACAAAAAGGGAAAAAGAATTATGACCTATTCAAATTTCTTTATGATTTTTTTAACTAGGAGAAAACAAAAACAAAAACATTTACTATCTTTTACTTTGTTAATGATTTAGTATTCTTAAAATACTGAAACCAAACTAAGAAAACTAGAATATCCCACCCAGTCAAATGACAGTTCATTGGAAAGGTTAAAGTAATACGTAAGTACAAAAGTGCAGGGAAGTAGGAGGATAAGGTTCAGCTATTAATTTCTGAAGAAAAGGCTATAGTCATGCAAAGAGTGTTTGGAGCCTTTTCTCCAGCTGTTGCGTTGTGCTGAGTGGGAGTCAGTGCCCAGAACAGATTTCTGCCAATGTAATTTCTTCAGCAGAACTGGACTGCCTTGTTTTCCATGGTAGGAGCCTTATGCATTAAAGGAGGCTGCATAACTGATATTTTCTGCATTAAATAATACTTTACCATAAGACAAAATTAGAGAAAAGAAGCTTTAGCTTAATAACTGTAGTAAGGAGAGGAACTTTAAATTATTTTGAAATATAACCTCTGTCACTCATATAGCATTTGTGCAATCTGCACACCAAAGTTTTAACTAAAATCTACACATTGTGTCACTTCATGTTTTAAAGTTAATGTACAATGTGCTTTGTATTTTTTATGCTTACGTGTGATTACAAACACTTGAAATGATAGTGTTCTGTGTATCTTTGTGAAAGCTTTGTGGGCTGCCCTGATGAGTCTGACCTGAGATGGGGATGTGTGTCTGGAGCTGGGAAGCACAGCTATGAAAGAAAGACAGCAGATTTGGATAAGAGAGAGAGCATAGCGTGAGCCGAGGAGTATCAGCAATATTGCTTGTTTTGCTTAGGACGTTCTCCCTTGTGCTGGCTTATTACTGATTCTTCCAGCAGTCTTCCTCACAGTATTTCTAATCAAACTCTCCATTCCTTTCTCATGGATTTTCTCTCTCTCTACTCAGTAATTCCAGTGTTCACCTTTTGTATTCTTTGTCTTTATATTCTCTTAGTCTCTATCATAATAACTCCATAAAAATAACTAATTTTTTTAAAGTTTTTTTTCTCCATATCTGTTAGCAGCACTAACAAAATACTTCTGCTTTTATCATTTTCCTGTGTTTCACCTGTATTTTAAATTTTGGAACAATGACTACCTGTTGGTCTAGCATAATGGAGTGTTGATCTTTGTTAATTCCTAGATGATACTATTATATTGTAATTCAGTTCCCATGGGAGTTTCATCACCTTGAATTCAGAATGGAATAGGAAGAAGTATCATTATCCCTAGTTATAAATGGAAATAAGTAACAAAAAGAAAACGCTAGATAGTAAGGAACTAATAAATTGTACTTCCATCCTACACCAAAGCTTTCCCTTGAAGGAAACAGGAAATGAAATGAGCCATCAATAACGCCAAAATCAAAATCAATTAAAAAGCCTGGGAGGTCTCAGAAAGATCAGTGCATTTGGACTTCCACTCTGCTTCATAAGCAGAGCAGACAAACTTTCACCCCAAAGTTGTATTCACCTCTGCAACTTTGTCATAAGATTTCATAGCTTTTGATATTTTTCTTTTCCACATCAATCCTCTGTCTTTGTTTTTCTTCAAATGCTGATTTTCTGTGCTTCTGGTGCCTTGAGAGGTGTGGAAATGTGAGATGTGAAAAGAAAACCTTGGAAGTACTTTAACAAAGCAGCTTTGGTGTTTCACAAACTCCTGCCCAAATGTATCAGAATATGTACAATGAAACTACACTCTTTGCATTATTAATTATGTTATCAACTGAACAGCATAAAGCTTTGTAACTCTATAACCTTCTTCCAAAATTAATATAGAAGTTTTAATTTTACAAAAATCATATCACTATAAATCTGTAGCAATTCAGTGGTGTCATATATGCCAAAGTATTTATTTACACCAGTGTAATTCCTAGTGTAAGTTGCAAAATTTATCCCTTAACCTCATCTTAGTRCTACAGTCAAAACTGTCTAAGGCCTGTCATAAGTGCAAAAGGTACAGTATGTAAGGGTGTCCATCCATCTCTACAGAAAATTTTTTAAAATGCAGTCCAAGAACTCTGCGCTCCACATGCCAATCAACCCACAGTTTGCATTTGACAGGGCAGAGTCCTGGAGCTGTTTAAAGARTACACATTCCCGCGACAGTGTGGTCGTGTCCAGCGAGGCCTGCTTATTTCTCGTTTGTTTGTCACATTTTTGAAGTACAGAGATACATAGAGCCAGTTCTAAAATGTGAAAGGTTGCAGAAAAGAGACATGCGCTTATGGGCAATAGGATTAGATGCATTTCTTGTAATTTCTAGSAAGTACATTGTTACAAGAAGCGTGCTTGAGAATGCTAGTGACCTACACACACCTTGGAAATTAGTACAAGRCAAATTAGCAGAGAGTCACAGAATTTGCCAAGGGCGTTCTTTTTGAAGTGTTTAGCGAATTAATAAAGGGTGTTCAGGGTAGATGCTTTATGTATAACATGCAAAGTCAGTCAGTATTGTTCAGTTAAAAATCCAGGCTAACACAGACATAGAGTCTGTTCGTGTCTATAGGCAAACTGTTTTTATAAAATAAATATAGCTCACTTGCTATTTAAATCCATTGCTTTATTTGGTTTTTATTTCAATATCCTGAAGGTTTAAGAAGAAGCAATGTTTTGGCCCTCGGGCATTTCCCTTGCCTGCTTAGGAGTGCCTACAGCCAATGCTGACTTGGTTACAAATGTGAAAGCACTATTTGTATACAATGCTGTGGTATTTGTATGAATACCACAGATGCTCTTCTCCAGAACGAGAAGCAATTCTATGGCCAATTCTCCTGATGCTGATTTTTAAAACAGATCAAACATGGAAACAGCAGGGAAAAAAAATCAAAGATGTCTTTCCAATTTAATATAGGCGCTTAGATTGGAGTAACCATCCTGAATTAGATTTCAGAAGCATGGTCCCTTTTCTTTGCAGAATGAAACATTATAGACTTATGATACCAGGGGAAAAGCTGGCTCTCCGTGTGCATGTTCTGTTWTATAAAGTACTCAGAAAGCTGATTAATCTATGGGAGTTGGTAATCATTTGACTCTGGATATTTTGTTCAAATGTTTTTTCAGTGATTCATGAAGCCCTTATCGAAATTCAAAAAGCACTTCACAAATCAACTAGGAGCTTAAAAAAAAAAATTAGCAGTAATGAGCTCATTTCCATAGAAATAGGACTAGGCTCACCGGTGGGTCAAACTGTTTTCTGCAGTTCCACTTTCCAGTATTTTCCTCAATGTCTCTCCTTTTATTTCATGCATCATTATCTTCCATTTTCTCTATATTTAAACCATGCCATTTGGCTTTTTGTTCTCTAACCAACAACTGTCACTTCAAGGTATTTCAAAATGGTGGTGAGAAAATTGCCATCCAGATTTCATTCCAAAAAATTTGAATTTCAGTGTCATCTTGCAACCTATTATTCATGACAGTTTCCTCAATAGATTAGGGATCAGTTTCAAATAGTATTGAACAAAAATTTATAATGCACGAGCCTTTCCATTCCTGTAACGTATTTTAATGATACTGCATTTGTATTCTTTCAGCTTTCTTTCGTGATACATCAAAGAAGCAACATAGAATATATCTTTCAAATTTGAGACATATCACAATACTTCAGTGTTTTTCATTCCTTCAGATTCACTGCTAACCTAGATGAAAGCTGAGGTCTTGTGAGCAAAACCTAAGGTACCTGAAAAGAAATGGAATCTCTTTGCAGTTCTCAATTTGTTGGAAAGAGAGAATTGCTTATAGTTTTACACACCACCGTACAAGACTTGTTTTGGCATACTCCGGAGAAGTAATGTTGCACTCTCATAGGATGGGCTGGTATAGAAGGTCACATGCTGGTGCTGGATGTGTTCAGATTGTTTCACAGGCTGTAATCCAGGGTTAGGATGAGRGAACATGAAAGGACATTTTATGGCTTGGCATCACACACACAGTCTTCCTACTCCTGTTAGAAGGCCATGCACATTGTTTCAGCAAAATAGGAAATAAATGTCAGAAGAAGGAACTAGGCTATGAATGGATTGGATTTGGTTGTCCCTACATCCAGTAGTGTATCACTAAAATAACTGAAAAAGTCTATTTTAGAATTTCACCTGAAACATTTACTAAACTATATGTATTAAATGTACCATATACATACACAAACATGTGTATAATTTGTGCCATATTTTACATATAACAATAAGCCAAGATACAAGTGTTGATGTTACTGCAATATCCAGATACATGTATTTTAATAGTACTTTGTGTAACAATGCCTGATAGTCACATACATGATGAAAAATAGATGCTGTTTTTGATAGCTCTACCTCCTCATACTGTGTCGTCCTGGAACATGAAGGAATTAGAATAGGAAATGTATATTATTGGAAACTCTTATATAAAGGAAGTAGAATCTCTTCAGCAAGCAGGCCATTGGTAAAATCTTTCCTGTAAGCCTTTTTGCTAAGTTGCAGCAGACAGTCCTCATGAAGATCTGAAGATGAAAACCAATTCTGCATGCATTATAGAGTTGTGTATCTCCTAGGATGAATACTATTGTGCGATCAAGGGTAGAAATAAATTTTGCAATCTAATACTTAATTGCGACTGTATCTCAGTTGACACTTGCATTCTTCTCAGTCCTAGAACAGGTGCGAATTTTGTCCCAGAAAAAGAAGCTTCAAAAAGGAAAAGAAAAAATTGTTCTACAAATGTACTTTCTGCCAAAGTTGGTGAAAGAGCAGTCAGAAGTCCTCACAGAGCAGAGACATGCCATGGAATAGGAATGGCAAGGTAGAGTGCACAAAGTGTCATCTCCTTTTCAGGAGACATAGCATTTTCTTAGTGGTAATTACGAATGGTGTTATCTAAAGCATCTGCTGCTTCCCTTTAGGGAAGAGAAAGGGTCTCATAGTCTTTCCTTTTTCACAGAATCACATACTAACTAACTAGGATTGGAAGGCACTCTTGGAGATCATCTGATCTAACCCCCCTGAAGCAAGGTCCCTATTTTTATCATCCATAAGTTTACATCAAACGAAAGTTTGGTCTACAATCTCCACTATCACTGGGACCAGTAATATGTAAAATTTAACATGAGGCAGAAGAGCAAGCAGATTTAAAAAACAGTTAGACAAGAGCTCAGAGCAGAAGGTCATTATTGTCTATCAGACAGAATGAACAGGGTGAAGCAACTGCCTTAATCCTCTTGACCTGTTGATTGTTGGAAGATGCCTTCTCTGGAAAGCATGTCTGACAAGGGCCACACTGTACTACCCCATTTCTTGCACTCTTTCTTGAAGCATCTGTGGTGGAACATGCTGAAGAAAGGATGTCCGCTACAGCGTTCTGGAACACCAAGTGCTCTTGACTAGAGATAGGTACCTGAGCTCCTGTGCAGCCTGGCAGAATCATGGCTTCAAAGTCCCCACAGCAAATGCAATATTTGTAGAATATTTGATGCATATTTAAAGCAGTAGTAGTAGTAAAGCTAGCAACTAGCCTCCATTTCAATACTTATGCAATGAAATCAGGTGAATCTTAGCTGGAGAAGAATAAGAAATCTGACAACATAAATTCGATAGCAGACTCTCATTATTTATATGTGACACAGTTCTGCTCTCTTTCTYGTCGTAAATGGTACCTTGTTTTGTGAGTAATGGTATTTATAGCCATGGTGGTATCTGTGTAATAGATTGAAAGTGAACACAAGCAACAGATAGTGAAATCTTGTTGGTACAGAGTTCTATAATGATTTCTGTATTTCCTGCTTTCCTTAAGATGTCTTAGAGATTATTATAGAGGAGATGCATCAATATTTTTGAGAGAAATTTTTAATTTATATTCCACAAAGTAAAATACAGAGACATTGCCAACAAAATCCAGGTTTATTTTTGTTTCTTTATATATTGCCTCTTGAGGGAAATTCTGTGGAGACAAGAGCAATCATGCAGACTTGCTATGGTTCCTCCAGGCTCCTCCCTCCTACATATCATCCTGGCTTTTATAAAAGAAGACAGAAACTCTCCTGTTAAAGCTTTGCAGTTTTCTGGTTAATTGTCAAGTGATTTTTCTGACGCTATCCATCTATGAGGGAATTCTCTTTGAGGATGCCTTACTGAGCATGGATGAAGGAAAGTTTCCTTAGCAACAGGAATAACATGGAATGCTGAAAAGCTCTCTGGTGACCCTCCTTGTTCCTGTACAACACAAAAAGGTTTTTTTCAATTTGTTTTTATTTCTATAGTATAAAGACTCAGAAACACAGCCTGAAAATTTGTGCCTGGTTTCAATTTTTTTCAAACAAATGAAGTTAAAAAAAAATAGTAATCCTTCAGGCATCATTCAAGCAATTTTCTTAGTATGCCCAATTCCTTCATTAATTAATTTGCAAAAGCTTATTAGCATATAGCAAATAAAGTATGATTTAGTGTGACTTGTATCCAAGGAAACGTGTATAATWAATAAGTGAGATAATACTTTGCACCTCTCTAGTACTTCTCTAGCCATGCTCTACCCACCTGGAGGACTTTAATGCCAGTTTTTAAATGTGTTCAGACATCTACAGGTGCCTGAAGAGTTTTTGAGAAGTGGCCTTAATAGTTTATCAGTTATCTGTTAGCACCCTTGTGATATACAGCAAAATATTGTTTCYAGTGGTACAGATTAAGATTAGAAAACACATATTTAAGCTTTGAAAGGGTTAAGAGAGACTCCAACCTTGTGACTAATCAGTGTTCCCTGCTAGACAAGATTGGATAATTAATGCAATTTAGGAAAAAGAAAAGCATTTTATTCAAAGCGTACGCAGCATGGGAAGACATCATCTAGCTGTTGTCTTGCAGAGGTAGCTCACCCTGGTCCAGTCCCCTCCGTTACCCACGGTGACAAGTTCATCGATTAGGTTTCTCCCGTCACAGGAAGGAATAAACAGAACCAGAAGAGACCTCGTGGAGCAATAAGTCTCTTGCTGGCATTAACTAGCAGCCACAACAGCTTAGTTCCTTTCATAAATGTCTCCAGCTCCATCTTTAATGTGTAGTAGTTAGAGGAGTTGGTTTCTCTTTTCCGATAGGATATGACTGCCCTCTATAAATAATCCCCCTGTAGCCTTTGATTTGATAAGACTAAGCTTGCCAAAGGTTTTATTTTCTACAATAGCTCCTCCATCATCCTAGTATTCCTTGTCCCCGCTTATTTTATTTTGAATTCATCTTTCCAGAACATGGGGTTAAAGTACATTAGAACTTTAGTTACTTAGTAACTAAACCCCCTGATTTTAGATCCTCAAAAAAGTCACTGTTTCCTGAGTCTCAAATGGCAGTTAGCTAATTCCGAGGTTTATAGTAAATGGACCTACTGGAAATAGATGCTTGGTATTAATATTCATTTAGATAATTCCTTGAAAAAAGGAGCTTTGATCTCAGAATCTTGTGGCTAACTTCTTACCAATTTTTTGCTTTATGGTAGCACAGGCAACATAACAATATGTTGAAGGAAGAGAGTAGATTATAAAGGTAAAACCAGGAGAAGTTTAAATAATACTTGCAAAGCAATGTTGCTACCAGAGGGTTGGAATTCATATATGTTACTTTGATAGTACTGTAACGTCATTCATTTTGTCAACTGGGAAATGAGAGTTAAAAAGTTTACTATCAAAGCTCAAAAAATCTATTAGAATATCTACTACCTGAACGTAACTTGAAATCAGWGGGCATACTGGTCAATGAGAAAAATAAATAAGGAAAAAAATTAGGTGTTAGATGTGAAATCTTTACATCAATTATTTTTGTGTCAGTCTAACTCCAAAGGACAACGTTTAAGACCGCTTTAACAAAAATGCATACCTCATTATATTTTCCTGTAGAATATACATTTATATATACTTTTCGCTGTGCAACAATAAAATGACGTAACAGGAACAACATTACAGACAGAAGAGATTTAATTGTAATTAAAGTTTAATTATCATGAATGACTTGCAACCATATTATAAACAGTACAATGCATTTGATATTTTTACATGTTTGCACGGTGCAACACTGAAATATATTTGCCAGTAAGTGACAGGCTAAATTATGGCTCAGAGAATAGAAGCGCTGTTGTATCTCATTGGTAGGTGATGAACATTGAGATACATAAACCACTGCAATAGAACGTTACAGTGTTTTAAATCGAATTTCTCATGACAAGATGACATTTTCTACCTGTTAAAAGAAAAGAAGATTGCACACCTGCTCAATCTCAGATAAAGAATAAAAGAATGACAGCATCATGGCTAGGATCTCATCCTATAGACCCGTGCTTTTTGTCTGGACAGCCAGCGTGCGAGTGCTTGGCAGCGTTCTGCCTGCTGGCACTTCTGATGTGTTGGCCATCTAAGGCAGGAGACGGAGATCCTGGGACAGCGGTTTTGAAGACCGGTAGGTAACGCCTGGGGAGATGGCGAAGCACTATTTTCCCAGGAAGTGAGAAAGGCTAATAAGAACACGGCCTGCTGGTGGTATCTGAATTTTCACAGCAAGTCTCTCTTCCTGGAACATTAATTTTCAAAACTCTTTGGCAAATGTAGACTGTACATGTGCAGGCTGACTACTCAGCGTTGTATGAGGCAGTGACAGTGCAACCGGGGCATGTGATTTAAATCAGTCATGCTCTGTATCCTGATGTACTATTCATAGTGCACCTACCCATGTACTTCTTTGCAAGTAATGGGAAAAACTGGAATTAAAAAAAAAAAAAAAAAAAAAGTAGGGGGAAAGCTGTACTCAAACAAAGGGGCACGTACCAGAGCTGGTACAGTTTGAGGGAACTTTTGGGTGAAACTCCTTATACACAAGTTCCCTTTTGAGGTAAGTCAAAAGTTAATTGCACATTAGCACTTACTCAGCTCACCTGGCTCTGCAGCTGATTTATAGTCATTTGTGACAGACACTGCATGCAGTGCTGTGCTTGGGGTAAGGAGGTTGTCAACCCCTTGGACTCTGCTTATTGCATGTCTCCCTAGCTCGTTAAAGTASCAATTAGTTTATGATCAGTTAATGGCCAAATTTGTTTCAGGAGTGTGGAGCCCCATTAGGGTTGTAGGGAATGCCTGTGCCAGAGCCTTTGGGAGCCAGGTGCATCCTTGCTGTGTGGGGTATTGGCAGGGTGGCGCTTCCTGGCTAGAGGTGCAGACTCTCCCCTTTTGAGACACGAGGGGTTTTTAACTGGCTGCTGGTGATGTACGGCCTGTGTGCGATCTAGGGTGTATTTCCCGGCGGAGGCGGGAGGGTGTAGCGAGCTCGCGGAGGCGGCTGGCGAGCGGCGCGGGCGCTGGGGGCAGAGCGCCCCTCCGGCCGCAGGCTTGCTGCCCCGGGGCTGGAGCTGTTGGCAGGCTGCACCCGTGGCTCTCCGCGTCCCTGCTGCCAAGTGAGACGTGTTTAAAGGCGGAGAGGATCTTGCTGATAAAACCAGGCGCTGGTGTGAAAGCGTGTAAACCAAAGCCTTCCCGCGAGCAGGAGCCGTGCTCCTAATCACCGCGGGCGTTCGATTTAGGTAGGCGTCGCCACGGCCACGCGGGGAGCCTGATACCYGCAAAGTCGTCGTTGCGTGGGGATAGCGGAGGGCGCGGGATGGGATGGAGTTTTTCCTCTGATACGTGGTGTGTTCGTGGCTCGTTGCGCCGGTCTGTCAGCGCGGTATCGAAGCCCGGGTTCTTCCTCCGTTCCTCGGGGGCTCTGCGCGYGCTGGACGGGGGGACGGACCCTGTYGCAGGRCTGCCGCTCGCGTTCCCTCCGCTGCGCTAGCGCTCTGTCGCGGCGCCGCTGTGCGGTAAGTGTTACTTATTAATTAAACTGACAGTAGCAATGAAAACAACTTTTTTGGGGGGAGCTGGAATAGAACATACATCTTGGCTTGTCATGCATATAAACAGACTCTTACCTACTGTGCTATCGCGTTTTGTTTAGTGCTTTCATACCCTATAGCCAATTACAGTAGAKTCATCTACTGTAAGAAATATTTACTTGTGTTGGTGCATTTCAGTAAACATTTAAATTATCTTTCCTCTGTGTAACACAAAAACATGCTAAAGAGGATTAGTCCTTTGCTGAAAGGAAAATGGATGAGATACAGCATTGGAATAAAATATTCCCTTTGTATTTAGGCTTCCCTGAGAAAAATTAAGGGGATTCTTCTAAAGCTTGTCTGAGTCAGCAGGGAGCCTGAAACATTTGTTTCAATGAACATGAAATGCATTCAAACTAGTGACAACTGCTGCTCAGTAGTGATCAGTGAAACTTGTTATTCCCATCCACAGCCAAGTTTTGGTGCCTTTTATATTATTTTGGCCTAGAACAGAAGAAAAATCTAGATGATTGCTGCAGAGTAGGAATTTTTAAAAAGCAACTTCTCCCCTTGCCCCCCCCCCCGCTAGAAAGTAGAATTCACAAAATTGATATTTTTGTACGTTGTTACTAGAGTGTTAAACTAGTTGGTGTTAATTTTTTTTTTCCTCTGAGCAGTGTCTACATATGTGGGTTGCACTCTTAGTGCAGCTCTGATGACAAAAACCTTTGRTGGTTGGGTCCTTGAGATTTCTTCCTCTCCTGTAATTCTGACACTGAATATTTTGCATGTCAGGCCACAACAGACTATGTGGCAGGATGGACGCTTCATTTCCTTTCAGCTAAAGCCAGAATTGCGTGTGGGTTCTTGGATCCTTGGCTTGGATGATGTACTTGGATGTGTGCATCATGCTGCTATTGTGGATTTTAGCTTAATTTGTTTTTAAAGTGTAAATTATTAACTTATTTTAGAATTTCTTTAAGTACTTATTCATAGCTACTGTTTTAACACTGCAATTAAGTTTTGATTCATAGTATAACAGAAAAATATCAGAAATATCAGAAACTTGATTTTAAGAGAGGTCTCTAACTTATCCTCTTCCTAGTCACTATAAACATACACCTGTTTCAGGGTGGTTTGTTTGTAGAGCTTTCCTCCTGAGGTTGTTAAAGTGCAGCAGAATCAAAGCATAACTGTTAAATGCAGCATATTTGCAACAGAAGGACATGGCTGCCAAAGCTTCCAAGATCTGCAAGTAGGYAGAGAGTTGGCTGGCTGGCTGATCCCTCAAGGAAAGAGGAAGCAGCAGAGAGCTGCAAACGCAGCAGAGCGCAGCACAAAGTGCTCTGCGGTTCTGAGCTGCGGGGGCCTCAATTGCGTAAATAGGATCCCAGTCCATCAAAAATGAAATGCCGAGCTTTGCGTGGTAGTTCTTGCTTTGTGGTCAGTCTCTGACTGTTCCCTTATCTTGGACTTCTGGTGCTAGGAGAAGAGTCAGGACTACTGTGGCAGACTGGAAATCTCAATGCAGAACAGGGATGCGCTAAGAGAGTAGCTGCCTATTGTAAGAAAATCTAAATCCCAGCTGTGGAACTTCTTGCTGTTTTTCCATCACTAGTTTGCAATAAAGTGGTACTTCTAGAAATAGTAGCCTCTCCCATTTTAGACCCAAGTTTTCTGCTGGTGTATAGTGAAGATCAGCTGGTCTTACTCGTCTTATTCCAGTTCTAGTGTTTATCATTAGTCCAAAGCATTTATCCTCTGAAAAGCAGGATATCCTACTAGTTTTTCTGGTATCTTAAAGATTTCAGTCATTCTTTTTTAACCCTCATTTCTCCAGTGAGTGCAGTCACGTCTTTCATCTTGAGTTGAAAGATTTTGTTGTGTTTAGTGGAGTTCAAGAAGACTCACTTTTCTTCAAAGTTCATAACACTTTTCTCATTCTCCGTAGCATATTAGTTATTGCTAATATACCTCTCCAACATTCAACTTGCACACTTGTAATGCCGTTAACTGGTTATAAGATTGTTTTCAAAGTGAAAACTGACTGGTCCTGAAATGATTCAGGTTCCCGTGATGACGTACGAAGAAACTTTCCCTTGTTTTATTGTCATTGCTACTCATAGACGCTTGAAGTGGACTGTGCGTGTCGTTCCATAAAGTGCTGATCTGAGCTGTTCGTTTTGTTGAAAGGCAGTTCTATTGCATAACTTCATTTGCTGGGTGGAAGTGAAGACTGTCTTCTTGAAATCACGCTTAATAGTGTCTTGGGAGTTTACTCCAGCTAGACACTGCCCCAGTTTGTCATCCCTGTGTATCCAGTACATATCAGTCAGCCTCACAGAGCGGCTTTCAAGGTTAACAGTCTGCATGCCCAGAGATAGGTGGCCTTACATATTCATAAATAAGGGATTACTTTCAGTGAGTGACAACAGATTCCTACAGGTAGTATGCTATAAATAGTGACACTGGGGTTTTTGGAGTAAACTTCCATAATGACCCTATGTGAAAGGAAGATCAATAGTAATAAGAAATAGTTTATATGATGACGAAAAACTAAATTACATACAGAAAACCATGGCTGTGAAGGATTCTCTTCTAGATCATATTAGGATGTAAATTTGGTTTAAATTAAATCGAGGAAGGTGACCAACAATTATAAAATCTCATTTTTGAAAAATGGAATTTAGGATTTGCACTATTTCTCTATCAGACCTTTAAGCTATCTCTGTAATAAAAGGTGAAAAGGTGACCTATGCTATTTAAAAAGGAGGCTATTGCAAATTGAAGACAGAGCTATAATTGGATCTCCTGCTGATGCAAGCAGAGAAATAACAATTAGTGGAACACTTAATAAGAAAGGCTAATCTGAAAAGGTGGTAGGAAAATAGAAAGTTCTTTCCATTGACATGCTAACACAGGTAATGACAATCAAGGCGCTCTTGCAACTGTTTCCTGCAGGAGTTGCAGGGCTAGAAAACTGCTTGCATGACTGACTTGCCTCTTATGAAGTTTTTATTTGTGTAAGTACGCTCTGAACACCTATGTCATTTTGAGAAAACAGTTTTCTTATTCAGTAAACTTATTTGCTAATTGAGAATATTGCAATTTTGCATCTTGAGTTATCTATGCTTTTTTTCTTCCTCCTATTTTTCAGGGGGTCACAGAGTTCTTTTATACAAAGTTGTTGAGTACCTATGTACAACTGAAGTAACTGCCAACGTTGTCTTTCAGCCTTATTTATTTATTTTTTTTTTCTGGTGGTTGGTAACTATACCATTGTGTGCATCCAGGCTGATGAGCACAGAATTTGTTACCAGAGTAGCTGCAGAGATAATTCAAATGTCCCCAAATCTTTACTGTCTTTAGAATCAGGCTTGTAAAGGTTTGAGGCTAATAAAGCCTCAAATGCTGCTTGAGCTATGTGTACCCSCCACCCCCCAAACAGTGGGGTGAATGTAACTATTACAGGTATCACCCCACTAACTTCAGCTGGTTGCTTTGGGTACTGTTTGAACTTTAGTTCTTGGGCTAACTATGATCTAGTAGCTTTTTGTTAATTAGCCAACAGATCTTAAATCTGCTACACCAGCTATGGTGTTAYCAGTACTTGAGGTAACGCAGGTGTGTTCAGCAGTTGTCCTTTGTGCTGTAGAATAGACAGATTATCACAAAAATATCGCGGGTCTTACTTGTGAGAAAATTCTATAGCTTCCGCAGTGTATTTGTTCTTAATAATTAGTCTTACATTATTGCACCTTTTGCTAAGTTTTTTTTCAAGGCCTGGCTTATCAATAGTTCATAGAGTGTTTTCTTTCCTGAAGTCTCATGTGGGTGGCAAAGGTCAGGTAGGGAAATAACACAAAAATCCAAAGTTTCATTAGATCTTTATATGCTTAACAAGTATATGATTTTTTTTTTCCCCRCTGCTTTCCTCCTCCTGCTAAACACTCTTATAGAGTCAATATGCAGTATCTTTGTTTTAAACTGTTTCTGCTTCAAAATTGTTTTTTATGCTTCAGCTCTGAGATGTGCCGCTGCTGTGGCTAACAGATCTTCTGTTGTTTGGTGCGAGGGGGGATTCTCAGCACTTCCAGCTTTTGCTCTCGTTTAAAATAAAATGATTTTTGAGTTATGACCTTTCCCGTAGAATGGACCTGCTTGGAACTTTAATATTGAATTAGTGCTTGCAAGACTAGTAAGTGTGAGAGCCATCTGGCAAACCTGTGAGGCATTGCTGGCTCTTGTCGAGAGTGTGAAACTGCTCGAGTTGGACAGACAGTGTGACAGCGACGTACGTCGGCGTGCAGAGGAGGACGAGGTCATTCCCCCCTCTGTCAGGACGCAGTACCCTGGTGGGCCTCGTGCTGTCTGTAGCAGATCAGTAGCTCTGGTCTCTGGTGCACCTACGCTGCTGCTGSTGGAGAGGAGTGAGGTGGACGTGGGAGCTGGGAACTACCTTGCCCTGGGCCAGGTCCTCCAGGACTGCTCAGCCAGCTTGCCTTTTTTTTTTTTTTTTTTTTTTTTTTTTTTTTTAAACGGCTGGCTTGCAGCTAACAGATAAGCCCAGAATGTATAAAAAAATACACTTGTAATGTGGGGGTGGGAAGAAAAAAAAATCTCCTGTGCACTCCTCAGTACAAATTTAAATTGTAGTTAGAGTTTTATTCTGATGTAGTGGGGTAGCTGCAGTCTGTCAGGATATTACAGGAATCTGGGCATGTTTCCAGGTCAGCATGTGCCAGGTACTTTTTTTTTTTTAGTTGTGAAACCAAGTGCTGACCCTAAAACTAGTATATCTTACGTAGCACTTCAGTTAGTGGAGTTCCCTGGCTTCAAGCTGATTAATTGTTTATTGGAAGCTGGGTTTAGAAAGACATAACATACTGAATGGGAACTTAAGTATTCAGGGACCTCTTCAGCTCTGGTGTTGGCTAGTTTGGGCTGTATGTTGTAACGGAAGCATCCGCTAAATCTGTTAATTTTGCTAGTATGGGTGTATTCCCTACCAGCTGAAAGTTGTTTACTTTTTTAAAAAAAAATCCCTGAGTGGTTTCTAGGGTTGTAGTAGTCTTGTTTCTTTTCTTTTCTTTTTTTTTCTTTTTTTTTTTTTTTTTTTTTTTTTTTTTTTTGTATTACTTGTATTATTTGTCACTTGAAAAAGAATTTCCTAACTGGAACTTGGCCACAGGTCAATACCATAGTTTGATGGATCACCTTTTAAACCAATGCCGTCATGTTCATTATATTTCATTTTTTTATTTAAATAAGGTAGTCAGTGGCTGTCATATCATCTTGAACTATGAACTGAAAAGCTTAGGTTTGTTGGGAAGCCCTTTACATATCGTGATTTTTCAAAATAAATGTTTCTCCTTAGCTGAATTGTGTCCACCCCCCCAGTCTTTCACTGTTTTATCCTTATTTTTGCTTCAGGGAAAAAAGAAGTAAAATCTGAATATTTTAATTGTTTTAAATTTGCAAAAACACCTGGTTTCACTATATTATTTTTGTGTCTATGCATTGTGTAATAAGTAAAATAGGTAGAGAATGTTGTGACATTCTAGTTTTACTTACGTTTTTTCAGTGCATATTCAGTAATACTAGCACAATTTTTAATCTCTTTAATATTCTGTCTATTTCATAAGGGAAAACTGATGGATCTTCTAATTTTTTTTTCTTAAAAGGCAAATATTACACTTCAGTGATGTGTATGTATAACATTATAGGACCCCAAAGCTTGATGACAATGTTTGAATCAAGCTCCATCTTAACCTGATATTGTTTGGCATTTCAGACATGCTAACGGAAAAATCAGCAGCACAGACTGAAAAATCAGTCCCATGTTGACAAAATACATTTTAACATGTTATAGATTAAAAAAAGAAATCATTCCATCTGTAAAAGTGAAATTATRTTCTTTACTAGGTCTTGAGTATTATAGTGCACTAATCAAGTTTTATCTAAGCTCTGTGATGAAATAAAATTTTGGAGGGAGACACTTTAAGATATTTTTATAGCCATCTTTTTCCGAAGTTTTCAGGTATTTTAATATGCTTTGTGCATTCAGCTTATGAAATCAATTTAAGATGCTTAAGTATTTTTCAAGTAGTTGTAAATAAAGTTTTAGCATTTTATATTCAGACGATTAAAAAAGGAAAAAATGTGCAGCTAGGGGATAAAGTCAGTTAATTTTATTTTTTATTTTAACATTTATTGTGACTGAAGTTTACAGTATTACTAATTCATTCATTCATTTGTTAAAACTTTAAGGTACGTAATATTGTAGTTTTGGCCATTAAGTGAATTAGATATCTAGCTGATATGATGAGGATCTTCCCTGGGTAAATGTACTAGTCTGTTGTGTTTCTGTATTTCACATATTCTACATAGATCCTAGATACTGAGAGCCTGATAATTACTGTGTATGTTGTTCACTAAATATTTTTTTTTTTTCACAAAGCCCCATAGTTAGCATAGAACTAAACAAAATTTTCCAGGCCAGCCAGCTGGAATTTGAGCTTGGAGCAGAGATGATATTTTTATGTGCAAGTGAAGAATTGTTTGCCCTTTTTGAGTGATGGACATGAGAGGTCAGATCCAAATTCGTGTTTTTGTTGAATCAGATTAATGTGCAATAATTATGATGTCCTGTCTTAAATTTATTTATGCTTTTCTCTAGTTCCATTGTATTATAGAAAATCATCTTTAGAGAGCATGACTAACGAGACCCTTACATGGGTAAGATGGTTAATATTCTTCAGAGTTAAGCTAAGCTCTCTGCAGGCTTGTACACGGTGAGTCTTCTGATAATCAGTCCATGTTATTTTGCGTCTTTCCCATAACTGAGGAGTTTTATCAAAAAGCGTTACTTAGCAGGAGGAGTTATGATTAAGAAACAAGACTGTGCACATAACGTGTGATGGTGTGACCTAAAATTTCTTAAAATTCTGCCTGCCTGTTTTCTGTGGTAAGTGGAAGATGCTGTGGGAGACAGCGTAAAAGCGCTGTGCACCGAGGTGCTGCTTTCTAATGCTCACAAGCTGGCTGGTGCCCGAGACAGACCTGGGCACGCTTATGCCAAACGCTGTTAAGGCTGAGCTCTCTCTGTCCGTAGGAGTTTACTGCAGAAATGAAGGCTAGGGGGTGAGGGGCTGGAAAATATTGTTTCCATTTAAAAGGTAGGGTATCATCTTGCCTAAGGACATGCTGTAGGGTCTGTGAGAGATGTAAAAACTAAATTTAAATCTCCAGGGTCCCCATGCAATGCTCGTTATTCTCTTTTCTATGAAGTAAGTTCTTGACTTGCACTCAATGCTTGTGTGCGTGTGGTGGTATGCGTGTCGAATTTCTCCCTGCCCCCGTCTTATGTATTCACTGCTGAATTAACTGAGAAACTTTTGTGGCAGGAAATATCCATATTTTAGAAAAGAAATAAATGGATGTTGAAAAACTTATTTCCAAGTTCTGTACACAGTACTTCTCTGCAATCCACTTGTATCCCCTAGAATTGTTTTTTCATCCTTTAGGACTGCAACCTTTTTCAGGTTTCTRTTTTTCATTTTTCATAAATGCATGTGCCAATGTTGGCCTAAGGGAGACAGGAAAAATGTAGGAAGAATGGAGTAATTCAGAAATTTATGAAAACTACAAGGTAGAGTGTGCAAGAAAATATCTTAAGGTTTTTCTATTCTATAACTGTTCTAAGATGCTATGATGTGTTTAATATTAGAATATGTATTTCAGAGAAAACAGTAGCTTGAARGGAGGAAGTAGTTTTTGCTTGTACGTAAGCCCAAATGAAGGGGAAAATAAATTAAAATGAAGTGTTTTTGTAATCTGTATAAAGCTAGATTTTTTAGCTGGTTATCTTGGTTGAATTCTATTGACTTGATGTGTAATGAAGTGCTGATTTTTTTTACTATGTCATATTGAGCATTTATGTCCTTAACGTAGTATTTGTCATCATGCATGTTTGTCAACAATAAAAATGTTGCTCCTAATTTCAAACTGAAATTTACTGTGAGTTGGTAAAAGCCAAATCAAATTAGGCCTGCTGAGGTCTGTGCTGGATGGTATGGGGTACTTGTGACAGCAGGCTTGCAGAAGCTTAATGATATGAAAGAGATTGTGGCAGCTGTGGTAAGAGTAACATCTTGCCCCGCTGTAACCAGTGCTAGCCCTGAGCAAGCCGTGCGCTCCGGGAGGTAAGGCCTGATCTAACGAGTGGCTGAGAATATAACCAGGTGCTGTGCTCTTCCGTGGAACTTTACATGTGTTCAGCGCTGGTGATGTTTTAGAATGGGACTGAGGTAAATGCACTTGTCGAGGGCAGAAGCCTAGTGATTGGTTTCCCTCTTGCCTTTGTTTGCTGCCTTATAATAATAGTATGAGACTATTAGATTTACTATTATTTTCCCTTCAAACTGTATTGTATAAAGCTTCTATGCTTGCCCTTCCTACCATGCCTTATAACATCAGGAACATCATCTTTATCTCTTTGGGTGTTTCATCATCGTTTTAAAATGTAGTTATTTACTCAGAACATAAATTCTAAGCAAGTTATACCAGTTATTTAACCTTACCATAATATTCTTAGAGTTGCCCTATAATCTTAAATTATCTGTAGTGAGCATTTTAATTTCCTTTTTAAAAACGGCTTGCCCTTGTTGCTTAGAGATGATTTGCATAGTCAAGGCTTTCCATTATGCTATGAGCCTTGATGGATAAATTCCGGTTGTCTTAACCTGCACATTTTGATGCTGTGCCAAGGTATATCATTTCCATTTGTCAACAATGAAACATGAGGTAGCATTTGATTTGTTAGCGCAGCTAAAGATTTATAAGGACCAAAGTTTGTATTATTCGTTATGTCTGTATCTCTGTATTTTTTTTTTGTTTTTTTTTCTTTTTTTTTTCTTTTTTTTTTCTTTTCCAAGATACAATGACTTCTACTTGAGACAATCAGTTTGTGGTCTGAAATATTTGCCTTACTGTGGTACTTAAGGCAAGTTCTATATGCTTCCTTTGCTGAAAAGCAAGAGGTGGGAGTACATGAGCTCAGTGTCGTTGTACGTGAATATTACAGGCTTGACAGCAGTCTCCAAAGCCTACCTCCAAAACATTGTGATCCTCAGTTGTGAAGAGGCAGAGGACTTCTATCACTTATGTCTTGTGTCTTTAGCCACGTTAGCACTCTGAAAACACACTAGGATTGCTTGCTGTAGGAGTTGTTAACGAGTTGTTGCATGCTGAAGAAAGCAAGCACTGTAAYATACTTTCCCTCTTCATGGTTAATGAAGTTTGATTTTTAGGTTTTACTCCTTTTGTGATAGTTCAGGGGATACCAGAAAGGAAAAACCACCACAGTTTAAAAGCCAGATGTTGGAAAACTATCCTTCAAGAAACCACAGCCTTCCATGCCAGGCTCTGAAGTGATCATGGTCTCTGGAAGAACAGAGGATAAAAGATGAGACCTTTAAAAYGATAAAATTATTTGGAGGATCTAGAGAGCTTTGTGTCACAATTTAATTGGACTTGGGAAATTATGGCTCTATTAATGTGTCCCTTGGAAAAGTTTACGCTTTTAACTTTGATGAGTACATAAAATAGAAGTCAGGGAAAAGGTAAATACATTTTTCTCACAATAAAGGTTTAGCCTGAGTGTACTTTAAAATTTCTTCGCATTTTTATACGTAGTCCTAGTGAAAACTCTTTTTAATTATTTGTATGACTTACTGTTCCTGCCTTAGGCTTGGGCAGTATAGTCCTGGGAAAGCAATTATTATTGCAAATATGCTAAAATAAATAGTTTCAAGCTATTTGTTAGCAAACATTGTGCGTCATTTCATCTCTGTCCTGCTCTAATTGATTTAGAAGTGTTAGGCACTTAGTAAGTATGAATTTATCATTTATTGAAATCAATCTCTTTCTGCAAGCTTGCTTTCTTCTCTTTTAAAGGCAGCTAAATTCTGTTTCCAAAGATTAAATGGCTCCAGGCTGAACTAGCACTGAGTTGATTACATAACACAGTAACAGCCCAAAAACATTGCTGTTATAGATTGACCTCATCTGACCTGGAAATGCCAATCCATTAGAAAAAATAGTGCTTGATTCTGACAACAAATAAATGTAACCCCATGCTAGTGCAGAGCAGACTAGAAAAACAATGAAGCATTTTCCCATGATAATTATTTCACAGGCTGGAGCAAAGATATTTTGAATGTCCTCTAATGAACAGTTGTAATTAATATGCATTTGGCTATGTTTTAATGATAACTATCTCATAAAAATTGCTTTCTGTGATATCTTGGTACAGCCTGTAGAGTAATTTCTCTAGTTCAGTGTAGTTTATTTGCTACATTACATTAAAAAAAAAAAAAGTCTATGGAACATCATCTTTTCCACTGGGTTTTACAGGAAACCTGTAGATTTACTGAAACCTGTCAGGTCTTGTGAAACTGTCATGTTAACTACAATTTATAGTTACATAAATAACTGTTATAGCTGACAAACCAGGGATCTAAAACATACAGGTAAAGCTAAAGCAAACAAACCAAAGCTGTGCTGGCTTGTTTGGGTGTGTACGTGATTGTGGCCTCTAAAAGTGTCCTGAATGTTCAGAGGAGTTTGAGCAATCTGCTTCGGACTCGGAGAAATTGTATACGTTTTTCAGAGTGTTTTGGGCACCGTTGTGGTAAAGGCTCCTGTTGTTGTCCGCGGCGTGCAGCAGGTGACTGTGCCACGGCGCTGCGGTGCRTGCGTTCAGTACCGTGTTAATAGTTCTACGGTCAATGACTGGTCTCTTCGTCAATGTTGGGAAGTGCTTTTAAAAATGGTCTCACTGGAGAAAATGGGGAAATAAGAGGAGAAATCCCTATGTTACTTTGAATGGCTGCTACTATGCAGAACAAGAACTGTATTGCAAGGACACACTGACTCTTTAAGGGTTGAAGGCAAATCACCTTCACTCTATCTTTTTTATGAAAAGACACAACATAGTAGTGGATATTTTACAGAATCACCGAATAAATTTTCCTGCAGCTGCATTTTTGGTTAATACGCTGCCTTTGTACCTTCTCAAGTGTGTGGATCCCTTATTTGCATCAGTGTGCTCCCCAGCATATCTCGCCACGCTTCATTTTCATCTAAAACTGTAAAACAGTCTTTGCTGGTGTCATTCTCCTCTCTCTCCCAAGTAATCTAGTTCAACTTCCATGCTGCTCTTATGTTCTTTAGGATGGCTCTGTATTCTGATGCTGTTTATGTTTAAATTGTGTAGCYTTTTCGTTTCTCTTTCATGCTGATTTATTGGGTAATGATTTGTCTCTCTTATACCTCAACATGTTTATCCAGTTGCTTTATACTGGTTTTATTTCGTTTCTTCTTGTCAAGTCATTGGATATTTTCTGTACTTATTTACAAAAGATGCCTGTGTTTCCAGGTTGCCCGTTACTAGGAAAAAGAGAAACAAAAAGCAGCATATTTGAAGTGTGGAGTTGTATCCCTGTTAAAAAAAAAAAAAAAAAAAATTAAGATCTATGACATTCTGAACTTCACTTTGAAGAGGGTTGTAACAGTAATAACTACTGAATCTATTTTATAAGTACACCCACCATTTTCTTTGAATAGGAAGTGCATTATATAGCCTGTGATACCTATCTAAAAAGCTGAGAAGTAACTGTGCAGGCCCATGAGCCTCCATCAAGTTAAATTCCTCTTTTTTTCATATGATATGCTGGACACTATTAGGAAACTATTTGCTTTTCTAGTTTGCTCAGATTTTGTGGGTTGGAGAGGGAAAAATGGTCTTGATATCTTGGAAATCTTTGTCAAAGGATGTTGTGGGTTGAATGGGTTGAAAAGGTTTATGCCGTTTCAGGAGGAGACTAGATGAGTATTAGGAAGAGGAATCTGTAGAAGTTACTAAATGCACAAGGTACTACGTCTGGGTTAAGAAATTATTGGAAACATATGGAAGATAGTGTTTTGGAGGAAATGCACATGCTTGCTTTACTCTTTTCCTCTACGTATAATTACAACAATTGTAGGAGACAGAGTAGATAAAATGTTGGTCTGCTTCAGTGCAGTAGGTGTGGCGGTGAGAAAAGTACGTGAGACGTGCTGTGGGGTATTGTAGAGCTCACTGACCAATTCCACATGCTCAAGCCAATGCTGCCTTTTTTTTTTTTTTCTTTAATTGATGTTGATGTTCGTTTACCCCAAATAGACTTAATTTCTTTATTGCATTTACAAATCYGCTTTGCATTTCTCATTCTGGAATTTTGTTTTCTTATGACATGGTGATCTAGTTACTTGGGTTGTGAAGGAAAAAAAGACATTGTTTCTTCCATCTGATGATTCCAGAGGTTCTCTCTCTCAAGGTTAAAATCTGCGAAAGTTTCCTTTAGTATTTCAGTGATAATTCTTAAATTGAGTTCGCAGTTGTATGCTACTTGTATTGTAATTTAAAGATTCCAAACTCTTTGAATGGTTAGATATTTGTATTTGAATGGATTTGTAATTTTTTTTAAACTTGTTGTCTGTATATTTTTGACTTAGGATAGCCTAACACACAAAGGTTCTTTTACAGTAGAAATGACTACTAGAGGCAGCAATGAAGTATTTATGATATTTATTATGAATTACTGTTGGCAAACCCTCCAGAGCAGATGCAGATGTAATTGTGAGGCTTGAATTATACCTATAATTCATTCTAAGTTGCACTTTTCTTACTTATTTGGAAATATTACATGGACATACACATACATGGGCAAGCACATGTATGGAGCCTGTTTTCTAAAACTGTCTGTCTGATCAGGACTTCAGCTTCAAGGAAAAACCCTGCACTGGCATGCATTAGGATTTCTCAGACCTAATTTAAGAGTGTGGAAAATACACCTAGCAGTGTATTCAGTACAATTAGCTGAGAAATAAAGGAGCAAAGGAGGGTTGGAGTTTGAACGAGAGACTTAACTTGAGGCAGAATTATAAAAGGGAAAATCAGATCTTTGTCCAGTGATTCTTGTGACAGCTCTTACAGATTTATGTAGGATCATCGTGTCGCAGAGTTGATAATGTTGACTTTTGTAGTACTTGTTCCTTGGTGTTGCTTGGTGAATGCAATTGCATCTAACTTTAAGCAACACCTATACAGACCTCCCAAATTAGGAGTCCCCATGCTCTCTAGAGATAGTGAAAGGAAATGGACTGTTCAGTAGCTTTTCTAGACTGAATTGCCTCTTGGAGATACATTGGCTCTATAGGGAGCCCAGGGTGATAGGCTTCCAACCTTTCAGAAATTACGAATGTGAGTCTGTAATTTGTGGCAAAACTGCAGGGCAAAAATGGGTGTGAAATGCAGTTAGAGAGCAGGATGTGCTGGCCACAGGAGAAAGTGCTAAGTTCAGCCTCTGTTTCTGATACTGGATTTACTAGATGAAAAATAAGCATCTTTTATTTTTACAGCAAATATTTCAAGCAAATGATGTCAGTCCCCATCTGAGTCCACCCTGGGGCATAGAAATAACATCAGGGAAATATTTGGCCAGCGTCTTTCATACTGAAATAAACAGTATCTAAAACAAATTTATCTGTATCATTTCTATAGGCAGACTCAGCCCGAGAAGTATTCTTATGAGAGTCCTGGAATAGCAGCAAGGCAGCCTGCTGTCACAGTCTCCTTGTTCTGGGCAGATAAACAGCATGTAAGAGCTGCTCCTCTTCCCCCCACCCCGAGAGATTACAGCCCGAACAGCCAGGGCTCCTTTGCCTTGGCATAGACCTTCCTGCCATGTGGTGGTCAGAAATGCCTGATTGACCTGCCAGTCTGGTTCTGGGTAGTTCAAGCGTTTGCTTTTGTCTGCTGAATCTGAAACAGTTGTTAAACCTTTTGAAACAACAATAGGAAAAAAGGTTTTATTTGTTTCTTGCAACAACTACTGTTGTTTACTGTAGACGTTTATGGACTTGCATAGGAAAGTTGACCAGCATTGGAAAATATATTCTGTATTTGCACAGTGAAGGGGATGTGTTTTACCTTTTGAAAATGTTCTGTGTGAACAGCTTAAATTGAAATCACTTTTGCAATTTAAAGGAAAAGTGAACTATTTATTTAAGTACTTAATCTGTTGTGCATCAAGGCACTTTAATGATTCAGACAAGAAACAGACCTGAAAGATGACAAATGTGGTGAGAATAATATGTGAGGAAAAACTTGATCTCATTTACTTTTATTTGTGAGGTGGAGGGAAAAAGTGGTTGAAATCTTCTAGGTTAATGGAATTCTGAATGTTATCTTATGTGGACTTGGTATCTTGGAGAAMAGATTAGCAGTTGGCTGGATCACTTTGCTGGCACGGCAGCAGAATTCTTGAACTTTGGATATCTTTGGTTGCATACCCAGAGGAGACGGATTCCAACTGCAAACTGTGAGGCAGTCAACTGCCCTGAGCAGCTGTCCTTTCACCACACCAATAAGCCAACTTCATTAGCAAAAATTCGTGATAAATTGTTTTAAAAGCAGTATCTATCATCAGCTTCAGTAAACAGTCAGTTTGGATCAGTGGAAAGAAATTCTTTTGTCAGTGCCCTTGCAGATCTTCTTGCTTCTGCTCCCCAGAGCTTATTCTTAAGCCCTGCAGTTCCTAGCATTTCTGCTGAAGAGTTTTCACTAGAGGCTTTGTCTGCTTTGTTGTCCCTCAAGGAAAAAGAATTTCTCTCCATATGTCTTAAGTAGAAGGCTGAAGGGTAGGAATGAGATAGTATATTCCAAGAAATGTTCAATCCATGGCAAGTGAAGAAGTTTGGAGGGGGAAAAGAGAAAACTGGGGTGCAGATAAATTTCAGTGAAGGATGCAACCCCTGCACATCCCATGGAGGTGGGGGGACTCTATACACCACGGAGGGCAAAATGTTGACGACATGGAGCTGAACAATTTAAAGAAGAAAGTTGTGGATAGTTCAGATGTGAAAATAACTGAGTATTTTTAATATCTGCTTGTAAGACAGTTCAGAAGTGTTCAGGAAGAAGTAGATAGGGGACATGGAGGAAGAAATAAATTGGAATTAAGCACAAAGGAAATACAGAACTTGAGAAAACTAGAGCAAATAAAATAATCTGTTTTGAATATTCATGTGCGAGCCCTAGCATCCCTGTGAATGTTAATGTATTGGCCTATTTTGTCTGTAGAGTGTGTGTGTGTGTGTGTGTGTGTTACCACAAAGAATTTCACTACAGATCCACAATTTTTTTTTAAAACAGACTACTAGAAATGCAGGATGATCAGCATATAACTGATTAGCCAGAAGACTGTGTGGAAAGCAGCTTTACATTGCAACAACTGATTGACCTATTGCTGCTGAACCTCCAACCTGATAGTTGTGATTAGCACTTTTGATTAAGAATACCATGTTACAACGGAGGCCTGTTTGGCAATGCAGGAGGAGATGAGTATACATTGGTTCTTGGTGTCTAAGTGCATTTTAGACTAGTTATAGTCAGAAACCCTGCAGTTTATCCCACAAACCACAGCTGATGCTCTATTTCTACGTGCAGAATCAGCAGTGTATCAGAACAGAAAGTCAGGTGGGAACTATGATCACTATACAATTAAAAGGGGTTAGACCAGAAATAGTAGTCTTCTGGTATCCTCCTTCTTGAGTTGCNTTTTTTTTTTTTTTTTTTTTTTTTTTTTTTTAAATCCTTTTCCTATTTTACATTGATGAACAGTGTTCCTCTTTTTTGTTTCCTTTGACTGTTTCCAGGCTTATTTACACTTGCGTTCCATTTCATGCATTGTCAAAAGGCTGCTCACCTGTTTTTAATTCACCAAGAACTCTAGCATATTTCAATTAGTTGAAGATTTAGGTAATTCATTTGGATTCAGTTTGGCTAAAAGATGTTCTCGCAGTAGGCTCTGACAACCCTCCTTGCCATCTCTGTACCACAGACATCCTTGTGTATGTAACTGCTGGCAATCACACTTCACCAGCAGTCTACTAACACAACCAGACTCCTACCAGCGCTCTTAGCTCTTTCCATTTTCCAGTTCTGGCTCTCATCGTGCACATCAGCCAGTTCACTTCTCAAATGTTTCCTTCTCTCCACTGGGACAGTTTTCTTAGGAATAGTTTTTTGTKGGGTTAATGAATGCAATTCGGTTTGTGAAGAAATATGTGAGCGAGACAACTGACATAGGGCAAGAGGCTCAGCTGAGATGTAGGGAAGATATGATGGCATGACAGACGGAAGAGTCAGGCCTTCCCTCTTGGTGGCCATAGGGTGCTAGAGCCATCTGGCTGATTTACTAATCCTTGTACTTATCAGCAGTCTATTAATTTTGCATTTAGTTGAAGAAATCCATGACCAAAACCCCACTGATTACTTTGCAGTGGAAAATGCCATTTATTGGGTATTTGTAGATTAATATCAGCATTCACCATGACTTGTTGCGTGCCTGTGATTCCTCATGTTTTAGATCACTTTAGTCGGCATAAGCAGATAGCCCATGTTACAAATGTGGTGTGGGCTAAAACAATAAATATTTTACTTCTCAACACATACTAAGTCAAACAACCAAGGTATGTGCACAGTATAAAGATCTTGCAAAACTATAGGTTCTTGGGTGGTTGTCAGGGACATAGTGCACTGCTTTGGACTTGATTTTGTAATCTGTCAACCAGGAGATTCTTCACTACTTACCTGGTTTGGTCAATTATAACTGTGGGACCATAACTTGCAAAAGGCAAGAGAAACGCTCTTGGCTTCAGTACAGCATTAACTACTTTGATCATTCATGTATTTGTTCCACTTTATTTCTGTTTTTCTTTAAATTTGGTATTTTTACTGAAAGGGTACAAAATTTACTCTTGCAGTTTCAACCAACTTGCTCCATTTTTTTTCCTGTCCCTCTTTCTCCCTGAAAAACTGCTCAATTGATTTTTGCAAAATTTAGATGTTAGGGAATGAAAACTGTCTGCAGGCTAGGCCAGATGTCTTTTTCAAATCGGTGGGAGTAACACTGAAATATGAATTGAATGTGGCAAGATCTTGACTTCCTAAGAAGAGTTAGTGAGAAAAATGCATCTTTTCCTGTGAGTTTCACCGTTATTAAGAGTTCTTCACGTGTTTCTGTAGAGCAGTACTAACAAGCTAGTTGTGTTTTCATTCTGTCCCATCTCTGATTACATTCAGCCCTCAGGCRAATCTTTATACCCAGTAAATCTTCTGTCATACTATAGAAATCTTTGTACTAATGGATTGTAATGAAGATTAAGTTGATGGGTTCATGAGTGATTTATTGTAAATTGCTATGCAGTATTTTATTTTCCAGCAATGCTCCCTGTATAATGAGAAGGTTTATGAGTGGTCTCAGAGCAGTCATGGGGGAAACAAGGAGAATAAAGTAAGTCAACAAACCAACAGAGTACCTCCACTGCTCTTSAATACCTTTACAGAAGATTTGCTGGTCTTGCTCAGATATGTTGTTTTTTTTCTGCTTGAATTCTGGAGAAATATATTACAGTACCATTCTAGCGTAGGATGATATTGACCTATGTAGGAACTGTGTGTAAGAGGAAGAAGACAAATCAACTTCAAGATGAAAGCTCTTAAGTCTATTTTCTGCCTCTTATGCTGATTATCATGGCCCCAAGGCATAGTTAGAGAAGAAAGATGTACTCAGGAGGGTACACATTTCCACAAATCATTACAGATTATGAGTATGTATTTTTAAGTGTTTATGGATAGATGATTGCTTTTGAGAGTTGATACACTAATGATGTACCTTTTGGAAATACATAAAGAGAAATAAACCTTGATTTGCACATGAATTTTCTTCTTTTTTTTTCCTTTTATTACAATTCACATAGCCCCTTTTATGAAACAGTAACTATAATCACTCTTCAACTTTTTTTGTATGGAAATACGTGTGTGTGTGTATATACATATCTGTACATATATTTTATATATGCATATTCTTGCCAGATAGGACCCTTATTTTTTCCAGTCTTCGTTATGAAACATATTACAGCCTCTAGAGCTGATTCTGAAAGTGTATCTATAATCAATTAGTTGATTCTCCAGAGCAGCTTTAATACATTGTTTTAATTAATGGCATGTTTGAAAGCATAGCAAGCTGCTACAGAACTTTTGCTGCCTTTACTGTGCACTTTGCACTGTTGTTTTGCAGACAGTATGCCTTTTGCTAGTTGCTGTAGCACTTCATGTACTACTGTTTCACTATTTTGATCATACTTGTATGATCAAAAAGAAAAATGAAAAGCCTGAGATTTATGGGAGAAATTAAATGTGCTATGGTAAGCTTCCAAGTAAATAAAATGAGAGCTGCTTACATTATTATAGCAAACCAAGCAGATCAATGTTTCAGGGCTACCAGAGTCTAAGGTCTGTGCTCAAATAAGAATAATGTAGTGCAAATCTGAAAACAAAAGACAGACATAGAGGGAAAATAATATTCAGTAAGAGAAGAAAATAAAAGCGGTAATGTCATATAATTATCCCAGATGTTTACTTCAGGATCAAACATCAGCGTTCTCACTGTTGATGGTATCCTGATAATCATAATTCTTCAGCTGTGATTTGACAAATTTACATTTATTGGCTAGCATTTCAGTGGATCTCATTTGGCAGAATTCCATCGTACTGAACCTACTATACAGCTGTTGAAACACTTCACTTGGCTTTCAGTAATTTACACCAGCAAAATCTCTAGTTTTTGTATTTGGGAAAAAAGTGAGGTTTTACTTATCTGTTTTCCTGTAGGAAAGACTTGTGCTGTACAGTTCTGGGTTAAGTTTGCATAGTCTGTAGTTATGGAACTGTTAATATTTTTYTTTCTTTTTCTTTTAAGTGTGTRATTAAACAAATGACCGTTTAATATAGGCAAATCCTTAAGATCAGTTATCCTGCTTGCCATTGCCATGATACAATTTATTTTCATGTAATGAAGGTTTTCACTTGTTGGAAGTTCATCTTCCATTCTCTGGGATACTTTTTAATGTTTTTATCTCTGTTTCTGACTGTATAGGAAATAATTTGTTATAAATGCTGAAACTGTTCTGGTAGTCTACTTGGAGACCTCTTGGAAAAAAATGAAACTAAGACACACTTGCATATAGTTTATCACATAAGACATTCGCTAGTTTTAATGGGCAGTAATCTTCACTTTTCTCCATTTAAAAATCTCAGATTTTTTTTTCTGAGTCTGTCTGTTGAAGAATGGTATCCAGTGGTCTCAACTGCGAATTTCAAAAGCAAATCTATTGTGAAAACTAGGAATGCAATTAGAAAACTAAGTATTTGACTATTTAAGATTTTATATATATAAACTTATTTATATAACTTGCATTATATTCTGGCATATTGCAGTTATAAGTGGGTTTGCTCARTAGATGGCTTTTCCCCCTCTTCTTCCACACTATATTTTTTCTTTTTCTTTTTGCTGGTTCATATGGGGACATAAAACAAAATCTTTTAGTATGGAAAAATGAATGCAAGAACTGAATGTAACTGTATCGTGTCTTTGACTTGGGATTCATTTTACATTTTCTTGTGTGATATTGGAGTAAAGGTAGCCGCTTTAACCATTTTAAAGATCTGTGAAACAAAGTTTGCCATGAATAAAGGCACCACTGCAGTTAAAGTTCTTCTGTGGTTGAAATGTGGTATACAAAAGTTGCATCTTCAGAGGGTTTGTTTTGTTTTTTTTTTTAACTTTTATGGGGAAAAATTGAATGTTGAAATAATGAAGTGCAGTTTGGAAACCCGTAAGAGACGATGGGAAGCCTGTTGCTGATCTTATTTAGCTCGGATCAGGCTTTTACTCGGTTTAGAACCAGGCTAGTCCGCAATCGCTGAAGTGCGGCGGCCCGAGCTCGGGAAGCGCGTGCC
>NW_028186357.1:6996087-7057655 GCF_003343005.1 Rhea americana | reverse complement strand
CGCGCGGCGGCGGCGGGGGAGCCCCGCGCGCCGGGCCTCGTCCGCGCGCAGCCCCGGTGCCGTCCCCACCCAGGAGCCCGAGCAGACCGAGTGTCGCGAGAGTGACTAAATCCCTGTATTGATAGAACCATGGAGTGAGTTAGTTTGTGCTTAATCTGCTATATCAACCTTAAAAAATGCTCTGGGAATGAGGAGAGTGGGGATTTTTTTTGGTATTTCTATTTAATTTGATACTGCTCATAGTAAATGGGTCACTGATTTGAGGTATTGTGTTTTTGGCACTAAGAAAAGTGCTGTGTGTTCCAAAATGTATTAACTTTTCCTGTGAAATTCAGTTATTTTTTTTTTCTGGCTTCAAGATAATGAAATTAGTTTGTGGCTGTATTTGAGACGGGCAGAATTTTGGTTTGGCACAGGAAAGGACAAAGTATCATCCAAGCTGCTCTTTGAAAATACAGAAGCTAGCAGTGGTAGTGTGTTATTCAAGCAGTCTGGTCTGTGTGGGGCTGTGATACCTACCCGTGCGTTCGGGGGAGCGGAGGCGGCAGCAGGTCACTTCAAACCGGGTTTGACGGGAGTTGAACGGGAGGGGAAAAAAAAATGTGAGGAGAAGATGGAGGGATGTGGGTGGGATGGGRGAAGGTTTAAGGCTTCGTGCACAAGTATGTAGATCTAGGAGTTCAGGCATCTCAAAAATAAGTTTGAGCAGGGCTAGCAAATACCAGCTGTGCTGAAATATCTAAGTGTCTTGGATTTATTCTACCCTGAAATAAACATTGCTGGGTAACTTTGAGTTGGGTGCATTGAAAATCCCTTGCAGGCTGTTAGAATTAACACGCTTTGTGAAACTCCCCCAAAAAGGGCTGAGGTTAAATCATGTAGCTTCATCTTCACTTCAGGCTTCAAACTTTGGAACGAAAGTTTGTTTCGTTCCGCTGAAGCACCTCCGAGGCCGTCGGACAGCCGTGGTCGCTTCCCCTTCGTTGCTTTATCTCCCCACRCGCACGCGCGCTGCCGCTTCTGGTTGCGCCGCGCTGCCCCCGGGCTCCGAGCCCGCCGGAGCCGCCCGACCCGGCAGCTGCGCGGGCAGGCGGCTCGTGCCCGGAGCGGGGGCTGCTGGAGTGCTAATTGCGTAGTGATGGCAGTTGCTGTATAATAGTAATTTTCACTYAATTACTCAGTGCACAGTGTCACTATTATAATCCAATTAATTTTTAAATAACATTCTAATTTAAAAGAACACAATATGTTGCCTTTCTGCAAGTTATCTATAGTGCTGCGATGGTTAATTTAGCCAACTCTCCTCACAGTTACATTATACAGTGATGCAAACAAACCAGGAAAAAGAGCATGACAAAATTTCTGCATCTTACGGTGCTGAAAGATTCTTATTTTTGAATTGATGGCATTTTTAGGTTCTGTCTTAAGATGCAAGACTTGAAATATCAAGTGAATAATTAGAAGGCAATGTTCTATTGTACGTATAGCTCAAAGGTATAAATACATGAAAACTAGATCATTAGATAAAAATTCAGCATTTGGTTTCCATTAGTGATTTAGGATTACCTTTCACTCATAATGCCTGGGATTTTAACAAAAAGTCTCTTCTGAAGAGAAGARTAAAATCACGGTGAATATCAACAGCAGGGAGCTAGTTTACCGCTTTGTTCGAAGCGCTGTAAGCCTGTGTTGTAACACACRCCTAAACAAGAGGCATGGCTCAAAGCAGTGGACTGACTTCTGCTTTAAGTGTCAGAACGTCCCAGTATGACTGATACAATCTTATCCCATTTTGCGTGTCAAACAACTTAATTTTGGCCTCAGTGTGAACCATTTATTGGAATACCAGTGGCTGAGCAGATGCCCTGCCATCACCTGGTACTTAATTCAGCTGGTGACTATGTGCCTAGTAAGCCCGGATAACCCTAATGAGCAAATACTTTTAAAAGCTGGAGCAAAGTGRGAAAACAAGTAGTGATTTGGGATAAAAACTGTTTAGCCTCTGATAAACTGAGAAGATTGACAGGCCTTGCAGCTTTGCTGTGTCTGTGACTGGTACGTACCTTGGTTGCGAGAGCTGACAAAGAATTATTGCTGTGAGGGAGAGTGACAAAAGCCCTCAGGGGAAAAGAAGTGRAGACCTTCTAATAGAGTGTGTCTATAAATAAGTTAATTGTTTGGGAAGTGAATGAAGTGCTAGCCTTATGCCTGGCCTGAATGTAAGCAGCAATGACAACAACCTCTTTACTACCAGATTTTGCTGTCACTTGGTGGTGAGGTTTCCATCTGGACTTCATGAGGTATTTTTAGATTTAAACTGACGGATGGAAGAATTTGGTGGAGTAGCTCCATTTGCAGCAATCTAAATTACATACACAGCTATTACCAGGTAACCTGGTAACAAATCTGTGCGAGTGTGGGTTATTTGTCATTGTTTGACTAGAACCCCCCCAACACCCACCCGCCCMCCCACCCTGTTTTCAAGGGATGGGGTCTGCTTTCCATTATTGCTTTGTAAATTATTTAACATTCAGGTTGCATAATTTTTCTTTTAGAGTATTTTGGTGCTGTTGTCAAACTTTTCCTGTAGCTGGGAAATGCTCAATGTAGCAATTGTGTAGCAAGTTGCTATATAAAATTCGTATCTTGGAATTGTATAGCTGCTATATAAAAATCTACATTTTAATATTCAGATCTCTCTMTATATAAACATATGTGTGCATGTGCATTTTTTTTCCAGCACCCATCACTGCAGTGTCTAAGTATCTAACTGACAGTAAGATAACTTAGTTGTTTGCTTCTACTTCTTCCTTAAAATATGTTTGAAATACACCCAATGGCTAAAAATCAGATACTCATTAACAATATCTTCGAACTGTAATCAGTTAGCCTCAGAGAACATGTTTTATCTTGCTCTTGGCCACTCTTTCTGCCCACAAGTTATTTGCATCCTTATTGAAGAAAGTTGGTAGCAGAGTGGGTGATAACAAGACTGAAGCTGCTYTGTGGTGTTGAAGGTAACAAATTGGGCTCAGGGATAGCAAACCTGGAGTTTACAGAAGAAAGTAATGAACATTAAAGGGTCAGGACTATGGAATTAAGCATTAAGATTATATCACTGGATAATATATTTTCTTACCTTTTCCTCTTAAAATTAAGATTTATTTGGGGCCCTTCCATTTACTTTCTCTAACGTAGAGATCTGTAGAGATCATTTTCTTAATGATAATGTCCATGTAACTTCAATTATTACTGTGGGGAAACTGATTAGAGAAAATACAACATAAAATACGAATGTCTGCCTGCTGCTGTCATAATCACAGTATCACTCCTACTTTGCTGTGATGTTTTGGCTTTGATAATACTGTAAGGTATCTATAGAAAGAAGGTATATGAGTAAATTAAGATTGACAGTATGAGGAGCTGCTGAATTGGTCAAATACTTSGTTAATGTTATATACATATTGTGATACTGCTTCTACCTTGCAAGCTCCTCTTGGATTGGGGTTCTGCGCTCTGTGCTTTTCAGGGGAGAAATAAATCTTGATATGTTGCAGGATTATTTAGTTTCATAGTTTCTTTTTTTCCTCAGTCCAGCATCAGAATGGGTTATTAAATTGGTGAGGCGCTTCTAAATGAAGAGGTCATGCAATATGCCCTGGATACCTGTAGATATGCAGTTAATAGGGTTGGTACCTAGGTTGCATCTTTACAGCTTCTTAGTTAAAACAAAGCTAGCACTGAATGCATGGTAGATGACTACTTGGTACATTTTCCAGACAGCGTAYGTCAGACAGAATTGTATTTCAGTCTCGGTAGTCACAGACCAAAAGGAACTATCTCTGTCTCCTCTTTTCACCCTGTTGCATTGGTGTTTTGTTTACTCATCTACATGTTTTAACAAGATGCTAACCTACTAATTTATATCTGAAATTATTAGATGTAATAGGGTTCTATGGGTTATATAAATCATAGCCACTATAGGATTTTTGTTTTTCCTTAGCTTTATAATTTAACTCGTGTATTTTTCAGTTTTTCATGAGAAACTTAATGACTGAACAAAAGTCTCACTGATTTTGCTATTTAAAATTTATATTTTAAGAGTACTAAGTCTGTTTTTCCACTTAAATAATGAACAGTAAATGAGGGCCAGCACTGCTTTCCTGTGATGTTTAATTGGCATGGGAGAGTTATCTTTGGTTGTGACAGGGCATCAACTAGAGTCAAACCTAGTAAGTAGGAGGTGAATTTGTGCTCATAAATTCTTTAAGAGGACAAAAACTATTCAGTTTGGAATCCTGCTATCCACAAATGGACTCTAAAGGACTCCCTAAAGAACATACCTGAATATCATCAAACAAGGGAAGACTGACTAAAACTAACTTAATATGGAGATGTAAGCATACTGTTCCTAGAGGATTTAGTGGGCATTTCTTCCTGTGGGCATTTCATTCACTTCTGGAATTCTAGGATTTTTTGAACATAAATCTGGAGGCCTCAGAGTTGACCTCCCTTCCACAGGAGAAGGGAACCCCCCCCTGGTAGAGGGGTAGAGAGTGCTGCTTTGGCCAGACCACTATCCTTGTCGGGCTTCAGCAGTGATTAACTAGAAGTAGCTAAAACTGATTACTTGTTGACTCTATTGTTGAAGCGAAGTTTAATAATATTTAGATATCATGTAGCAGTGTGGCACATGACCAAAGACCTTTCTAAGGAGCATTGAATACTGCTCTTTAATTTAGTGCAAGTATTTTTAAAGATGCTGAATTGGTACTGTACTCAGTTAACTAACATGGAATGTTAACTTTGATGGACATGTCTAGATTTTTTCCATGTCTGAATTAGATCTGAAACCTGACAATTATTAACTTTAACGTGAGTTATCTCTCCAATCTCAAGCTTTAGGTACTCATGTTAATTGAAATCCATAATAATGACAGACTGGTGAATTGTTACAATGTAAAATGTCAATTATCCTATTTTTGAATGCATCACAAATAATAATCCAACTCATCAAGCCGTGAGTCTCCAACTAAACAGATGTCTGTGATGTAAACGGGTAGGAAGAGTTAGCACCATAATTCTTTCAAACATTTGTCAGGCTTCAAAAAATCTAAATACTTGAACTGTTAAGCCTGTTAATACTTAAGATTTGTCAGCAAAAAAGTTGGCTTGGGTGTCCCTCTGTATGCCAGTTTTSCTTGGTAAGATGTCAGTAGGCTGTTGTTTTTGGGCAGTGCACTGAATATGATACTTCTTTAGTACTTCAGTATATATAGTGTATATATGTAAATGTTCTTTAGTATGACAGTATACTATATGGAGAGGAATAGAAACTCACTGTTAATTGCAAGTTCAAGCCCCCATGTAGCAACCTGATATTTCGGTGTATTTTTTTCTTTAAACTATTGTTCTGCGTAAACAGGTAGTGCTAATACTGATTTCTAACTTTTTCTGCAGTTTTAATATGGCAAAGGTAAAAACAAGTAACTGCAGAAATGACTTCTGAAGTAAAGAATTTTTTTTTTTTTCTTTTAGTCAGTCCCTACCAGCAGGCAGATAGGAAATGCCCGGTGTTTGAGCAAACTGAGACACATTTATAGGCATTTGATCTTTGCTGAACTGCTGTAGCCACACAGAAGCCTTCTCTAATATTAACTCTCTGCTTCAACTAATTCGGGACCAGCAATATCAAACCACATTGTGATATAGCTTRCCTACAATATTAAATTTTCAGCAGTTGTATTTTAATCAGGTGACAGTTCAAAAGCATGTAGTTGACTTGTGTTTAAGGCATCCAGTTGCAATTGCTTTAGAAACACCTTGAGCTTGGTAACACGCCAGACAACGTGTCTAGGCTGTGATTAGACACTTCGGTTGCTTTGTTTGGCCTACCTAGTGCATTCTGCTGTTTCAGTAACTGAGGGTAGGCTGTCCATCTAAAATAAAAGWAGTAAGGAAAGTGTGTGTGTRAATACACACACACAATAATAGATTAAAGCACAGTGCTATTAATATCAGAATTTTGTGAGGTTCAGGGAAAGGTGAGATGATGTTAGAAGCAACTTTTGGCTGGAAATATTTTTTTTTAATTATTATTAACAAGACTCTGTTTCCAAATTGCTTCAAGTGTTTAAACAGTTGGCTTTTGTTTTATCCAGGGACTTTCTGACATACTCCTCTGCATTCTAGGTTTGGAAAATGTTTAGAAATACAAGGTGTMACAAGGGTGGATGGACTGGCTCTTTATGAAAATGATCAGGCAGAATTTTTGATGACTGTTTTTATATACAGATGATGGTGTCATCACATGTAGMATTTACCAAAAGCAGTATACTAGATTTATAAAGCCCTGTGAGGCATGGTGGAGAGAGAACATTGCAGCTGAGATAAGGAGAATATAGTATGCATCGTGCTGAAGAGGGATGGGTCAGTATGAAGAAAAGAGTATTCTTGCCTCCTTCTGACCCCTACATCTGATATTAGCAGAGCTGGTCGATATTAAATCGTAACTTAGAATAGCTTCAAGGGAAATATGGACRTGTTTGTATACATCATAAAGTCCCTGCCTGAAAGTTAACACTTGAAGACATATGTTTTGTTTTGTCCTTGAAAATTAAGTTAYGTGAACAGAATACTCTTAGTTAACTACTTTGTTAATAAAGTAGATAAATTTAGCTGTCTTTGGAGCAACATTTTCCCTATTTGAGAGACTTTTGTGAGAAGAATTTTCTTAGAACACTGAGTGTCTCGTGTCTGTTGTGCTTTGAGCAGTAGSTAGAAGCACAGTTGACTGATTAGTTTATTGGCATATCTAAGCAGAGGTTTTGGAGAAGATGGAGGATATGGGAACTAGGGGAAGATGATAGCACTGAGTTACAGAGTAGTGGAGACTGGCACCTCTGGAGAACATCTGATCAAACCTCCGTGCTCAAGCAGCATCAACCAGAGCAGGTTCCTCAGGACTGCGTTCAGTTCAGTTTTGAATATCTCCAAGGAAGGAGACTCCACAACCTCTCTCAGAAACCTGTATTCAGTCATCCTCACAGTGAAGTTGTTTCTTAKAGAATTTCCTCTCTTTCAATTTGTCCTGTCGCTGGGCATCACTGAGAGGAGTTTGGCTTCGTCTTTACACCCTGTCATTGCATATTTATGAATATTAGTAAGATCCCTCTGAGGCTTCTCCTCTCCAGGCTAAACAGATCCAGTGCTCTCAGCCTTTCCTTGTATGAGGACCACTGTGCTTCATTAAAAACAGATGARCATAACTTACTTTGCATAAAAGGTCATAATCTACTATTGGGAAAATAACTGGGGCTTTATACAAATAAAAATTCAGTTTCATATGTTAGTTGTGTATATTAACATGGATGTATACATTCTTAAAGAAGCCATCAGTGTATTTTCAACTGTGTAATTGAGTTGTTACTGAGTCAGCAGACTGTATCTCTGGAGTGGTAATTAGTTGCTTTCTCACTGTCAGACCATAACTTGCTGTCAGTCTCTGTGATCATTTGACATTAGTGTATAAGCAGAGTGAGGAAAAACAGTCCAGCGCCTGCTCCAAACATTGTGGAATGTTGATGAATCTGATCTCTTGTGAAAGAGGTCCTTTTAACAGAGTTCGTCTATCAGAAAGAAAAAAACATGTCAGTAGATACCTGAAGCGCATGCWTATGTCTGTCATCTCACTTCTCACTGAAATTTCTGTCTCTGTGCTTCAAGCAACTAGAAGCAGACAGTTTTGAACTGCTTGAGAAAGTCCAGGATTTTGGTTTTGTACTTGGTCGATGAGCATTAGCACGTACAGTGTTGATGTAGCGTGCTCTTAATTACATAATTCTCATGAAAGCAGTGTTCTTCCTGCTATGGAACTGCTGTCCATGTGAGACTCTTACTGTTGGCCAGAAATAATGCAGAGTTTTGCCAAGAAATAAGAAAACCATGGATGTTCAAGCCTCTCAATCAAAAGGAGAGAGCACAGTTCTTGATAATTGGCTGGCCAAATGTATTATCCAGTAATTCAGGAGTGGAGACAGGTCCACACAGGTGCCTGAAGAAGCCCTACTGTGGAGGGATTATCTTAATTTAGAGTTCAAAACTGTTCCACTTGGAACAAGTATAGCTGAGCTATGAAGTCTGAGCAATCTGCTTTGTGTCCGTGAATGGTATCTTGGCTCGGCATAAGGCAGCGTTGGAATCCCCTTGGAGTTTCTTTGCATCTCTCTAATTGCCCTAACACTGAGGACTGTACTCAAATAGAAAGCAGCACAGAGCTGGAAGACAGTTTAGTGTAGTGAATAAAACACAATGGCAGTTGTGAAAAATCTGTAAAAATGTGTTGGCCACTGATATTTTTGGCAAGCCACCTTTGTGTAGTTTTTCTATTTACAGTAAGAGAATATTGACATTAGCTTTCTTTGCAAGGAGTTTTCAACTCTACTTATGAAAATGTTTTAAGAGCTCAATGTTACTGCCTACTTATTAGTAACAAAATCAATGCGTTATTCAGTGATGAGTATAAGCATGTGTATTTAAATTTTTAAAGAAATGTATTTTATTAGCAAAATGAAATGAAGTAGTGAAGTTTCTTTTGGTCTAAAAAGCCTTATAGACCATTTTAGAACAATTGGAGCACCTCACCTTTGTAAACTTCTGGTCAGCTTGCAGTGATGTGCGTTTGCCGTAGAACAGTGAACATAAAGCTCTTGTTYGAGTTTCTTAGGTACAAGGGTGTAAAGTGGTCACTGAAAATTCCTTACTATCTTTTGTGTCTTTTCTTTCTGTAATTTATACAATTATAGACATTGAAAGTGCAGCTGAAAATCTTCACAGTTTATCTTAATGCTTAGCATCTCAGAGAAGGATTTAATGTACTAGAGAAGAAATCTCGATGTTAATTGTGTGTTCTCCTATTGGCTGATCACACCCATGTTTTTTAGGAAAAACTTGGAGCAGTGTAACATCGAATCTCGAGTCTTGCCATTTACTCATTTCAGTATTGTAGACAAGCACTGGCTGAAGGAGTTTTCAAAACTTAGGATGGCTTTCAGCTGATGGCCTCACAAGCGAGACAAACTTCCATGAGTAGAATGAACATCATGTGTTGTTAGTAGTTTCCTAGAGTCTTGCTCTGGCCCTGTCRTGTCATCTCCTCCTTTAGTTGGCTCTCCTCAGCTATGATCCTCCATTGTCACCCAAATTTTACTCTTTTGCCTGAAGAGTTCTGTGTTTTTGTTTCTTGCTCTGGAGAGGGAGGCAAAGGGATTAGATTATTACGAAGTTGAATGTTATTTGATTTTAAATATCTGATCTTTCTGAGAAAGACCTATTCCATCCATGTTCACATACAGTAGAAGATTTAAATGCCTAGATAATAGCTTGCTGTAATGATCCTACATTTCTATATAGATTCTAGGATATAGTTATTGTTCTGTCTTTTCTTGAAGTCTTTGTGATTACCTCCAGTGATGTTTTTCTTCCTCTTTGTTTTTATTCATGGATTTTAATGTTTTTCTACATGTTGGCAACACACATTCTTTCTGCAGCTGACATTATCATCGCTTGTGGCGCCCTGAGTGCTGGTGGCACCCTAGGAGTCAGCACAGGCAAGCACGAACATGCAAYGCAGGAATCCTAAACCTTTGGGGGATGAGAAGGAGAGAGCAGTAAGTTAACAATTGCTATCTAATGCTGCTTTCAAAAAAGGCCTTTTTTTTCCCATCCTTTCTCAGAATATATCAATARAAATATCCTGGTTTAATGGTTGTACAGAAATTCACCTAATATGCTTTCTTTCTGTAAATCTGAAATGAGAGATTAAAGTTGGGGAGGAGCAAGGGAAAGAAGACTTAGAAATCAAAGCAACAATAACTTGATCATTCTCTTTTACCCTTTAGACAAACTGCAGTAATGATAATATGTACTTTGAATGTCCGGATCTTTTGAAGCCTGTATTTAAAAGCAAGGACTATTAAAAGATAGTATGTTTTGAACAACATGTGTTTGACAATAGTTCATACTTACCTCTTATTAGGTGTGCATGAAGGAGCTTGATTTTTCTTGAAATATGGACAAATACTTTAATAAATCAACTTATATCATGTGTAGTACGTGCTCAGAAATACAAACTTTAAAGTTGAACAGCACTTTATTTTTGAGTAAGGGAAGTAGGTAGGAACATATATATGCAAATCTTTCTRAGAAAAAATCTTGCTTATTTCATTTCTTGTTCTCTTCAAACTATGGGACATTACCAAGAATTTCCTCAGTTATTTGGGTTTTTCTGCCTCAGTAATTTCTCCTAATGAACCTTCTTCTACACTTATGATCTCTGAATGAGGAATTGCTTTGAGGTATTAATTATACATTTCTCTCTCTCTCTCTTTACAGGGCAACAAATAGTCGTTCAGATAGATGCTTATCTTCTTTAAAATGTTATATTCAGGGTTTTATCATAATCATTTCTATTATTAGATTATATAAAGTTGACATTGGGAGAGGAAACAAAACTATTGCTGAAGTGTAGCTTGTTTTTCCTTTCACTTGTTGCACTGTTTGCAAGGTGGGCACCCGCTTTGGTAATTCATGCCCGTAGGTATGTTAAAGACAGCAGTGGAGGATCCTCTGCTGCACTTCATCTTCTGTGTTTGTCAGAAGACAAGTGAGTACTTCAGCTTTCCCAGTTTTCATAGCATTTTATTAAGTTATATTTAGATGACACTAGAAATAGGCGTCTAGAATTAGTARTGTTCTGAACCTCTTCAGGTGGAGAATGCCAGTCAAAACTCGTGGATATTTCACTGCTTGTTAAATTCTGCTGGTGTGTTCATGTGACCTAGAATTTGCCCTAAACACCTATGTTTAATTTTGCCTCCCATAATGCTGACTTGTACTATTTGCTCTTCATTTATAATGCTTCCAGTCGTAACTTTTACCTCTGTTCGTGTCTTTGATATGGGGTATTATTTCCCCAGCTGCTGATCACCTTTTTGAATTTGAAAGTTCAGTTGCAGAAGGCAGCATGTTAAGGGAGGAAGGATGTTGTTACATTGGGTGGTTATAAAGACAATGTATCTAGAGAAAAATTCTAGTAGAGAAGTAGAAAGATTTATTTATTTATTTATTTATTTATTTATTTTTGTCACAAAGCTGAAATTCTGGTCCCATTGATGCCAGTAGCATAATTTGCATTGAATTAATTGAAGCTATAGTTTGCTATGGATTGAGCAGTAAGTTTCTTTGGAAGGTATATAGTTATATGGTTAGCTTTGAATTTTCAAATTAAATTTTCTCCTGGAATTCTGTTATCTGAGAAGGCCACAAGCAGAAAAGGATCACAAGCAGTGATGATGGCTAGAGCTCATTCCCTTCTGGATTTTTGCTTAAATTCTGAAGCAACCGTGAAACTTTGGCCTGAACATGGGATACCTGGAGAATTTCAGTCTGAAAATACAGTATGCAGTTATCCAGAAGTGGTTGTCAAAAGCACAGAATTCTTTGACTATGTCTTGACAAAAATGGTGACGTTTCCAGATGTTCTTTCTAAACTGAGATCTTAATCTAGCAATGTTATGAAGATGATATCAAAAAGGGTAATAACAGATTCATTTCCTTGGATTTATCTCTTACTCAGTATTGCAGCAGCCAAGAATTTTATTGTAGAGGATCCCAAAATCTTAGAGGATCCCAAAATCTTAGAGGATCCCAAAATCTTAGAGGATCCCAAAATCTTAGAGGATCCCAAAGTTAATCACGGAAGAAGTTGCCGTGCCTGCCAAGCACCCAGAGCCAATCAGGAGAATCTCAGTCTTTCTCAAGCGTAAATCTCCGGAAATGCCCGGGCACCCCGGCTGAGCGCGGTGCGGCCGGAGCGCTGCCGCTGCGTGTTACCGGCCCCGCGGCCCGCRAGCGGGAGCGGAGCAGCTGCCCAGTGCCACGTGGGTTCGGGAACGCGGGCRGTGGGTTTGTCAGCTCCCCTGTCAAGCTCTCCGCAAGCTTGTCTGTAAATGAAATGGTTTTCGTTTTCCTTTTGCCGTTGAGGGCTCAGGTTGTAGGGGGGTCGGTCCTCCCTCGGGGGCTGCAGGGTGGGCACGAGCCCGCAGACGAGGCTGGGGCTGAGGTCCGGCCGCCCCCGCGGGGCCGGAGGCTCCTTAGCTAGCTGCTCGCTGCTGTGGGCTCGCTTGTTCAGGAGCCCAGCGAAGAGATGTTCTCCCTTCGGATTCGTRTTACTGCACCTCCTCCATCCATGCAGTGCTGCATCCTAAATGTCTTGCGATACTACGGATTAGTTCTCTGATGTTCTTCTCAGGCCTAATCCCAAGAGAAGTTCTGACTGGTCTGAAATAGCAGTCTAGCATCTCTCCTTCCTTCAGGCTTGCTTCATCAGAAAAGGTGGTGTCCCAATTAAAAATAAAAGAATATTTGGCAATTTGTAATATAGCGTATAATACGTACTGCCTTATCTCTTGTGTAAGGCTTGATAATGGAATTGCCAAAAAGCCTTTTGAAATGTCTCTTTTAGAAAAAATTCTGTCAAAAATTATTTTATGCTTGTGTTACTGTGTTTGATGTGTGCTCAGTCGTAAGAYTGTTCGGGGATCAGTGCTGGTGAAAATAATTTAGAGCTCCACATAGCTTTTAAGTTGTACATAGAGTATGCAGCACCTTCACTTTTCTGTAGTCTTTGTTCTCTCAACTTTTTTTACTTTCTTTATTTTTTCCAGCTATTTCAGCTTCCCTCGATCCCCATGGATTAGAACTTCAGATGCAGAGTCTAATCAGTGATTTAGTGAGAAAATAATGAAACAAACATTGCAGAGATTACAGTAGGATGCCAGCCTGGCGTGGTCCCTGGGACTGAGAACGAGGAGGAGGAGTTGCTCTTGGTTTCTGAAAAATTTCTCAAAAAGAGTAGAATTTCACCTAATTAAGAGAATATGTTTAAAACAGTAGATGTGCTTCAAAGCATCCCACAGAGGAATCCAGACACATGTTGATCATTCTCTATATGGATCAAAGTGGAGGAGAGACATTAGCCAGTATTCTCCCCTTTAGCTGGTTATTCTATATTGGTGCAAGAGGTGTTTCACCACTCTGTTAAACCAAGAGCAGTGTTGCTGAAATTGTTGAATAATGTCTGAGGCTGACTTTGGGCCTTTGGGCTTTTTTTTTTTTTTTTTTTTTTTTTTTTTTTAAGAGAATGAAAACAGAACAATGAATTATCTGTTATGAAATTGCTGCAGCTGGACTGAAGATTAAGAAATAGATAAATTAGATAAAATGAGGTCATAATTATGTTATGGAGGAATAACAGGCTCTTACTGCATCCAAACTTGCTCAACCCATTAAATAACAAAGCAAATACCATTTTAAAAAAAGTGTGTTAGTCACTGATGCCCTTGCTAACTGGAGACCTGACCAACAATTTTGGACTTGCTTTCTTGTTGTTTCTTCCAGTTTGCTGTAGAATTTTGGAGAGTTTTGAGCTCTAAAAAAACTTTTTAGGAGAAGAGGAAAAAGCAGCTGAAGAAAATTTAATTAAAAGATAGGCAAAAATGTATCATAGACAAAACATGACACCACTTAAACAKCAGTTTTCCAGAAACAGATACAGCTTTTTGAAACAAATCCATGCACTGTGAATGCAGTTTATTATTATTGTTATTGGTAATGATGTAAAACTTGAATTAATTTCTGTGTAAACACTTGTCTTCAAACSGAGTCTGAGGCAGATTTCAGATTGGGCCTTCAGTTGCTATTTCTTAAGTTCCTTTATATTCTTTTAAGTCAAAATATGTGTAACTACTTTTCTAGAAGCTATTTCAGACTTTCATATCCTATGAAAAACAGGACAAAAGATATCAAGAAGGAAGATGTGTGTGTGCGTAGCTACTACCCACCTCCCCATGATGGGAGGGGGTGTTTCAGAAACATGCTCATCTAATGCCTGATGAGAGCTGAAAACAATCTGAACATACAGACAGACATACAGACATGCTTTCCTGAGGCAGCGTGGTGTTCTGTAACAGATGCAATAGCCCTCCTCAGGCTGATGCAGCTTTCTTGGTGCGTTACGGCACTATTCCTATTTTCAAAATGGTAGATGAGCCTTTTATTTTTTTCTACTTTTATTCCTTTTATTTTGGTAAGTGAGAGAAAAAGTAAAAAGGGAAGAGAACTGAGTGGCTTAATGTAGTGTATTATTCAGAACTCTAGTTAAAACTGCTGTGCGGTACTAGCTGAATTACAGAATTACAGCAATACATGAGCTATCCAAATCAAATGCCTGGTTTTTTTTTGATCTAAATCAAAATGCTTATAATCTGCTAATTTTCTTCCCTTCCACTGTATCTTTTCCATCTTTCCTTCTTATGCAAGGCAAAACTCCCAGAGAACAGTATAATAACTTGCAAATTGTCTTCATGGCTTTCTGGAAGTGGTTTAAATGTTTCCATAGCATTTTACAGTTAAGAAGTGTTCTATTTCCCTTTACCTATCAAGGCTTCTACCAAGACCTAAGTATCTGCTGGGTCACTGTACTTGCAGTACCCTCCTCATGTAAGTTTTGCATTTGTTTTCAGAGCTTTGAACACGTTAAACAACTGAAAATAACAAATTTCAAGACTCTCTTGCCTTCCTTCAAAGTTCTGTTGAAATACTTTGTCATTTATATTAAATTGGTTTGCTTTAGGTTTTGATTTAATGTAATGGCTTTTTGAAATCCAGAGGGTATGAGATCGCATACTTTCAGTAGACAGAAATTGAAAAGGTAATAAATACCGTGAACTYGGGATCTTATTGATTCTTTGTGTGTAGGGGTTACTCACCTTCCAAATGGTCATAGGCAAGGGCTATAACTGTATGACTGGAGCCCACTGCAATTTAAAAATTGTGGAAACTGTTGCTAAACCTAGCACCTAGCTTTTTTTTTTCTTTTTCGTTGTGGTTCATCTAACTTTCAACTGTTCATCTTTGTACTGCTTTAATATTTATCCACTTCTTTAACACAGTATTAGTAACTTTGCAAACAGCATTATATGGCTTCATTCAGCTTGTGATTAGCTTTTTCTTCTGAGTTGCTTACTTTTGGTTTGTTTCCTTGTTCTTAACAAATGAATTTCCAGCTTGATGGCACATCAGGTTTTAGAAACTCACTTCAAACTGTTACAATGTCCCGTCTGACCCATGGAGATCATGGCAGGCACTTTATTGAGTCACGGAAAAGATTATTTTTTTTAGGGGGGTGGGGGAGGGAATTGGTTAAGTGTTTTTTTTTCAAAGTGGGGTTTATATATAAGCCTTTTCTTTAAGTATACTTAATGTATACAAGGTGTAGTACAAAGTATGTAATATTCTTCAAGAGAACTTTCTAGGAAACTGGTGATGCACAAAAAAGCTGCTGAAATATTCATAATGTATTACTTGAGATATCTGATAAATAATGGATAGATAAAGTACCAGCAGGTATCCTTTAAAATAACTTAATAAAGCAGCAAGTGATAACATTGTGTTATGTTTCTTCTGGGAAGAGATGTAAAGGATAGAAATGCTGATTAGCTGGCCCTATGCTTTTCCATTGCTGATTTACTAAAATCATAGTGAAATTGCTGCATAACTACACGTAGTAGTTAAGAATGAAAATGTGAGAATCATCAGCTCTTATGTTTGAATAAAATGTAAGCAAAATCTGTCCTACTTCTTCCCTGGGATTTTAGCCTCATTTGTTTATGGAAGAGACCACTTGTTTTACATAGGTCCTCTGTGCGTGTGTGTTTTTTATGTATATAAACATATATATAAAATGATATTTACACACACACACAGATTGCTAAATTACAGAAAACTAAAATGTATAAAATCAAAGTAGAGCAATCTGTCCCTGATACGTGAATATACATAGATCGGATATTCATTAAAAGATAGGCTTCTGACAGAAAAGAGCACAAACCTCAACTGTTTATCTGACTATGTGGAAAACTTGGGTATGGATTCTAGGTCTTGTCTTACAGTTCTTGGCGTAAATCAGAAAAAAAACCAAATTTTGCCTTTTTTATTTTCTTTTTGAGGGTGAGAGAGAGTAATCATTCTAAATTCAAAGGCAAATTCCTTTTCCTTAACTGTTAAAACTATTTTATTATTGATTTTTTTTAAATTACACATTTTAACCTCCCATTAATATTTTGCTTTATAAACTTTAACAAACTCGGGAATACCAGCTGTTATAGATCTTGATCTGAAAGATTAGCTATAAGGGAAATAGTGTGTGTGTGTGTGTGTGTGTGTGTGTGTGTGTATGTGTGTGTTTTTAAACTATCACAGGTTTTCTCTTTAAACTGTATCACAGGATGTGGATCACAAATGATGTGGAACTAGTATTGTCAGAAGCAAAGGGTTTTTTTCAGACTACGGGCATATTGTACAGCAGGTAATAAGCTACAGCAGGTAAGAGGCTTGTTTGTGAGTTATATTTTTTTCATGCTATTGGAGTTGTATAAGCTATATGAACTTCTCATAGAGTCCACAATATTCATATTGGTTTAGCCTAAACATGCCATTTGGAATCTGGTAGATTTTCTGGGATGGAGACAGTCATGGTAAAACCATGGATCTTAGAAGTAAGATGTCTGTATCTAAATGATGTAGCTAATTACTATTTATATTCCTAAATCGAGTAATTCCTACTGAAAAGAATTATTAATTTTTGTATTTTGACTATTAGGTTTAATACTAGTCTAAAGCTTATTTCCTAGCATCAGGCTGTTTGCGTAGAGAGAAATGAAACTTCCCATTTCATGTTCTGCTAAACTGATTGCATGTTGTTTAATATATATGCAGCAAATCTGGTACATACCATACATTTGTCTAAAATAGTTTAAATCAGATTTGTGGTTGCTCTTGCAAGATGTGTCAGAGGACTTGGTTTATTAGACTTATGTTTGTTTATAGGAAAGACACATATAGCAAATAATTAGAAATACTTAAACTTGGTAGGAATACAACAGTGAAATAGACTCTCTGTGGATCCAAGCCTTTCTGTTTTGCAGTTAAAATGTTAAAGGAGCTATACTAAATTTCCTTGCTTCCCAAGGAAATAAAAACTCATCTTTGTGGTAAAAGATATTTTGCCCTTCAAGGATATTGAGAAGTAGTAGTTTCACAGGATGTGTGTACTAGAGGTCTGGTCACAGCCAGGTGACCTAACTGCCATTCAGTATGAAAATGGAGTTAATCCACTATATAAACATGAAGATGGAAAACTGTTTTAATATGGATTTCCTTTTATGAGTTTACTTTTCTGGTTTAACACTTGGACTTATTTTGTCACTCAGCTGGGAACATGAACTACGTATTTTTATGCCTATCACTCTGTAGATGCAAATAAAGATGCAGATACTCTGAATTGTACCTTTGTGGATACAAAATACTGCTACAAAAGTATTTGGATTTTTTCCCCCAAATTAGTCCAGAAGTCGAATTGGAAGAAGAGCATATTTCATCTAAATATGGAACCTAGGAATAGAAATGGGGAATAACATGAATGATTAATATGGGGGAAGTGATTCAGCCTTGGGGAGTGTTGAATGCTCTTTCATGACTTTTTTACTTAAGAATGTGGGTTAAAGAAAATGCTACTTACTTGAAACAAAACCATTTGTTCTGCTCTTTTCATAGAACAACCATCTGCTTGAAACAAGTCAAGAATTTGGAAGAACTTAATTTCTCTACCTTACGTGTAAAGAGAGGGCATAGGTTACTGCTTTGGCATGCYGTGTTTATGGCAGGTGCCCTTACTGCAACAGTCCTGGTTTAACGTAAGCAGAAAGGCAGGATTTTAAAATGTGTGTTGGAGGGTTAGGTGCTTAGTTCCCTCTGCCTTTCGCTTGCCAGATTTAGTGAATGAAAAGCTACTTGACAGGCAGACCAATCTGGCACAGCAAATTAAAATCCCATTGGAGGTGCCAGTATAAGTCTACAGAAAAACACAGAATACTCTCAGATGTTAAGAAAAGTGTAACAAATTCCAACCATTTAGGTTCCACTAAGGTAGCAAAGAGAGGATGAAATAAGGAGTGAAATAACTGAAATAAGTGAAATAAGTATAACAATAAGTGAAGGATGAAATAAGRACGAAATAACTGCCTTAGGGCAGTTCTATTTGAGGTTGCACATCTCTTAAAATAATTTCTTAYTACCACAACGCTCTCTGTGTCATCACTTCCGGATAAATAATATTTTTCATCCACACCTAGGAAATAGCTGTTTTGCTTGTGCACTACCAACACTGTCTTGTAGAAGCTCCTCATTTCATACTACCACGTGTGGAAAGCAAACTACCGCAAGGAAAAGGGGCAGCCCAGTATCTTCTGCTATAATTTGATGATGAGCTCTTGTGTACGTGTAGACAGCTGCCATTTATTCCTATCTTGCATATTGCAGTGTTCTTAATTTTCCTCCCACACAAAGTTGCATTCTTGTATTCAGTTGAAAGTGCACTTAGAAAGCAGTATTGTTACTTTACCTGTGGTTGCCATCAGCACAGCAAAGAATGTATATTTTCCAGATGTGTAGTATAATATCAAATACCTTTTTAGTTTGGATTAGTAAATATTAAGGCTAGGAGGGTGCAGCGAATCTATGAGGACTTTTTAAAGCTTTGTCTGGATTCAGTATCCTTTTCTTGCATCATTAGAAAGTGTTTTTTTAGTGTTTTTTCTTTTCTTTCTTTTTTATAGTACCCACCATTTTATTCTGGGAGATGAAACCTATCTACTGGCTTACTGTGCAGTGCCTCTCTCTGCAGAAAGATTAGCGAGTGTCCAGGAAGTGGTGTTAACATCTTAGCTGGATGATACACCTGAACTAATTAGACTGGCTCCTGTCCCCCTCGTTCACCCTCCTTTTAATTTTTAATTCAGATGTGGCACCACGCTGGCATAATGAAGTGCACCAATCACTTTTTTTGATGAGCTAAACAGATTGAGCTTCTGAAGCCTAAATGTCAGACTGTTTTCTCCAGCACTCAAATAACATTATACCATAATGGATCTGTTCATTCTGGACTTTCAAAAATGTGCTCAAAGAAGGTTTTACAAATCCTAGGTTTTATAAATCTTTAAAACCTAGGTAATATGGAAGAAAATGAGGCAGAGCTAGTAGACTCCAGTCTACTATCCTTAGGATTCTCTAGCATTATTTCCAAATATTTGTTGCATTACTTGATCTGTATTATTCGTGGGTGGGATAGGATGGGTGAGAGGAACACTGAGCYTTTTAAGTTAAAGGTTAACCACTTGAAGTTTAGGATCTGGATTATTGTGCATTTTTACTGCATGTTAGAAATGATTTTGGAAATAAATTTATGTAGTTGAACCTTGACAACTTTGACTTTATTACAATAACTTCCTTACTTTTTCCGTTTACTCAGTGTCTTTATAAAGTTTTCTTAACGTGTAGTGTTTTCTCGGAGTATGGTTTTTATTTTCCAAACCTTTTATCATCTCAGATGTTTTTCTCTGAACTCTCTCTGATCYGTCCATCTCTTAAGTTTGCTGCTCCAAAATGCACATAGTCTGACTGAGATCTAATGGGATTGGATAATCATGCTTATTTTACATACTTAGTGCTCTGCCCTAAATAGCATTCAGTTTTGACAGTGACAGTGTTTTCTTGTTAACYTGTGTTCAGTTACATTGTCGCTATTCAGAATGACATCCAACTCCATCTCTGATGCGCCTGTAGAGTCTGTTCGTGGGGAAAATCCTAACGGCCTTGTCCAATTGTCTCAGCCTCCAGCAAAGTCGGATGATCTTAGTGGGAATTGCCAGATGAGGACTGAACAAAGATCTGCTGATTTGGTTCCCTGTTGGTACATTTGTTTGTTCTTTTCAACTGAAGCTATTTGTCATTTGTTTCTATTGAATCTTAGTACAAATTGATTTCATTATTTTAGTCCCTGAAGGTTTCTGACATCTTGCATACTTTCTAARTGAGGTGTAATGGCTTGCAGTGATCGCTCTCTTTTTGCTCCGTATTTCTTCATATTTACAGTAATAACTATGGTATGCTTGTATTTTCAATGAGAATTCAGATATTAAAGAATCTACCTGGTAGCTAGACTTTATTTGCATTTTTAAAACTAAATTTCTTAAGCAAGAGATGAGAGTTAAAAAAAAAAAAAAAATACTACTATGCTTCTATGTTGGTGTTAGATGATACGTAGTCCTCTCTTCCCCACCTTATTTATGTGAAATTACAAATATTTGAAGTAGTTGTATTCCATGGCATGCATATGTGTGTTTCTTGAATGTTTTGAGGGGCTGATACTTAAATTGACTGCAGAATAATTTGGGGAATCTCTGCAAAATTAGCTTTGGAATACAGGGTTCTTGCTTAGGAATTAACTAAAGTAATTTTACCTCTTGATGATACAACTTGTATCATCATGCAAGAACTATGTAGTGACATCTTGCAATGCATCTTGATAGTAATGCTTTTATTCATTGTACTCATTGTGCTTTTTCTATTTTTGAAAGTACTATAAGCATCGAATATAAAAAAAATCAAGTTAACAGAAACATTAAAAAAAAAAAAAAAAAGAAAAAAGAAAAAAAAAGACTATGGTCTCTGAAAGGTCTTTTTCTTCTATCTCAGTGGGTGTTGCCTGGTTAACTCAATTATATATAATTAGGAAGATCTGGGAATCTGTTTGATGTAATTGGTTAAAGAGAATAGAGAGTTACACCAAACAGTGGGATTAAAAACAAAGGTTTAGAAGACTGACCTATTTAAAGAACTGCTATGCAAGTCTAATACTGTGACTATTGTCATAGTATTTCCCATTACGGCAGTTCCTGTAGTGAAATACCAATATTCAGAAACATCAAGAACTTTATCATGTTGTGTTATGAATACACAGGAATATAAAAAGTGCTGACAGTTTGTAGTTTACGCTAAAATGTTAATTGTAACCATCACTGATGTAGTTATATTAGAGAAATGGTTAATAAGGTCTCTCAGTACAGATAGATGCTGAGAGTATGAATTTTGCACTAGAAGCTGTAGGCTTTTTTGTTCCCCTCCCACCATTTCATAATTTAAAAAAAAAAAAGAGGAAAAAGAAAATTCTTGCAAAGACCTTTGGCTCTAATTAGATTTTCATTAAGGTTTTAGAAAACCTATTAAACAAAGCCTTGTAAGAAATGGGAGCACAATTCATGAAGATGATTAACAAATTGACTTAATGAACTTATCTTGAACCTCCTAGACCTACTGTGGAGTTCTCACTACCCTGCCGTGTTGGGAAGAAACACATCCAGTATGACAGTTCAGAGCAGTCTAAGAGGTAAAAATGAGATCAGATGGTCTCAGCCTTGTTCATACTTTTTCAAGAGTGCACGTCAACAAGCCGTACTGAACTGTCACTAATTTGACAGCTGTAGCAGTGAAAAGCCCATAAAGCCAGAATAAGGCACTGGGACTTGTGCCAGCTCAAAGCAGTTTTACCTTGAAAAGACTGACTCAGTTGTGCGATTGAACGAGAAGCCTAACGTGGAAAAGCTCTTATTTCATTTGCGTAGGAGCTAAAGAGAAAGCAGCTGCTTGGTCCTGTTTTGCTGTTTGTTTGCACTGGTGTAAACATAGAATTTTAACACTAGGCTGATCTGTACAAAGTCTGCCAGCAGAAAACCAAATCAAGAATAGAACTGCCAAAACAGAAGATATTCTCAAAATTTAAAGAAGCTATGTTGGAGAGAGGTGAATTAAGTAATTGCTTTAATTTTTGCCTGTGTATGATGATCATATAAAAATCTTGGAAAACTGCTGTATGATTTATGTAGCTGTTATGCAAATAGTATCTCAAAGCACAAAGAAAACGAGCAGATTTTTTGGATGCTAAGTAGATAGATGGAAAGATCATCTAAACACAAAATGTTTTTGTCCGAGATGTGTTTGCTTTCTCAATGTTGTGGCATRTTTTGCTTTGAATATGGCTCCATGAAGTCTGAAAGTACACACGAAAGCCAAGCTTCATCCGGGAGTTTGAACCTGGTCATCTTGATAAACACACCCATCAGTGTTTCATTCTTCAAGAAATATTACTGACATTATTCAAGATTCTAGATGTGATTACTTGATCTCTAGGAAAACATCTGGAAAGAAGTAACCCCAGGTCTATGGGGAAGGGCACGATTACAGCAGAGCTGTACCTCTGTGGCTTTCGTCAGCATGTTTGTCATTTGATCTGGAGGTTATAGTTCTGTCTCTTTGTTTTCCATTTGTCCCTGGTAAAATGGAATCTTACCTCATCATTAAATATACCCTGCAAGAGCAATGCTGTCCCATCCTTTTTAACTAAAAAGGAGAATGGGTGGTGGTACCGAGGCGTCCTGCTGGCGAGCCTTCTGTTCCCTCCCGCGGGGGAGCCGGTGACGGGGCACGCTCTGCCGTGGCTGAGGGTGTTTTGCTTTACTCTGTGAGGAGCAGGGGTGGCACGCTGCAAGCTGACTGATTAAGAAGCATTAAGTTCCCTGCCTCAGAAGCAAGCAGGGGCCAAACACAGTTTGAAGGATAGTTGGACAAATAACTCTTGATAGAAGTTTTGGTTTAAGCAGGGATGCTCCCATTCTCCCTCTCYTTCTTGCTGTCACTTTCAGTCCAGCCCAATCCTTATGCAATTGGCAGTAGAGTTTGTACTGTTTYAAGGCAAATCAGGGAACTGCCTAACTGAGGATATTTCACAGCTATTTTTCTGCTGTTTTATTTGCCTAACCCGGCTCTCTGCATGGCTGTGCTGTGCTTATGCCAGCCCAGCCTCGGGGCAGTGTGGGAAGCAGGAGAGGATAGGATGAGCCTTAGCAGCCATTTAGTACTGCTATTGAATGTTCAATTACATTCAGATGTTTTCAGCCTGAGAATTACAATTCAGCTATTTTCCCTTACCAGGAGGGAGTAAACAACATAAACCCTCTTCTTGGCTCTGTTTAACACCTAATTCAACTTGCTGGCTGTACAGGATGTTGGCTGCATCCTTCTCCCATCCATCTGTGTAAAAGTGGGAGTAGCAGCTCCCTTGCTGAGCCCCATACTGTCATCTGTGAAAGGGTATTCAGAAGAGWAAAGAAGCTCCCTATGTAACTATCCATATGTCCCGACAAGAGCTCAGCAAACAAGAATTACAGTTTGTCCCTATTTTTGTTGTCTCTTGCCAAGCTCAAAGCATCTCCTTTTTAGTCTTTGCAGAAGGTTTCAAATGCTTCTAAGATGCAGAAGTTCTGGAAACAAAACTTCTGAAATATATATAATAAAGTATCTTTTAAATGAGAGTTCTGTCCTCTCCACGGTAGCAGCTAGGTGAGCAGTCAGCCCTTGACTTGCAAGGCTCGGAACCAGTGTACTGGATCAGTATGTGTGCCAGTTGCCAACGTGGTACGTTCCAGCTTCTTCTAGGGATTTCACTCTGCAGCACTCATCTCAAGAATGAATTAATACTTAGAGCTGTATTATCTGTCTGCTTTTCCCAGGTTCATCTGCAGCATGCAGTAGCATTCAGATAATGCAAAGTGTTGTCCTCATCAGTGTTGCATAAGATCACGTGAATATAGGTATTTGTTAAATACGTGTTAGGAAAAAAAAAGCCAAATTTAAGTCTCTGTAATACCAAATTCAAAAAGCTGTTTTACTGCCTTACAGATGCCTTTTAAGTTAGATCTTAAATGTTAAGAAAATGTTAAAAAAGAAAAATTCAGTTACCCTTCCTTGTGCTTATATGTTTATACTTTATCATAAATTTTTGTATTTCAGAAAGGCTAAAAACTGCACCTGAGGGTGCACAGTTAGATCACAARTGTGGCTATGCTGGAAGGAGATGTACTTTCCTGTTAAAAGGATAATTTATTAGTCAAATAACTTGAAATTGTCCTCCTAGTGCTGTTAATGTTTGGTCTTGCAGGAAACTTAAATATATATGATGAAATGTCCCTTAAGGTTGTGTTCATTTGATTTTCAATTTCATAGTAAAGTTTTATGAAGTTCATAATGACTTTTTTTTTTTTTTTAAGGGAAGGTCAAAGTTTAATTACTGGACTAAGGAAGAATGCAGAGTTTCAGGGTATCCTTGCGCATTGTCCTCAGGGCTAATTTTCTTTTCAAGGAAGTGCAGAACACCACTATGGGCACACAGATGAATGTGCATCCCAATAYTGCCAACTACAGGCAGCCCTGTAGTTCTCAACTGTTCTGGCACAAAAGTTGCCGTGTTCTTTTACTCGTGTTGATAATTAATTTGAGCTGTGCTCCCTGTGCAAGTGTAGCATCTTCTTGAGAAAACAGAAAGAAGCTACATGTATCAGTAGGTATGTACCTGAGCTCTCCTGGTTGCAGAAACAGAGGACAAAATTAGAAGCCCGTTAGCTTTTAGGTAAGCAGACTTGCAGGCACAAATCTTGCATACATTTTATTGTGTGCATTCAAAGTAAGAATGCAAGTTATGTCAGCTGAAAATGTAGATTTTTGTTTACAATCCTGCTACGTTGATCTGGATGGCTGTTAGTGCATATCAGAAAGAGTGGAGGGCAGTGGCAGCGTTCTTATGAAAAGTGCAATGGGTGTGTCATATCCATAAGGAGGTTTCACATCTTAGGTCTTTTTCAAGTAATCCTCAGAAATATGTTCAGTAAATGGCATAATACTCTCTTCATTTGCCTGAGAAGTATAAAGATTAGAATTAAACTTCAGTGGGCAATAGGAAATATGGTGATTCTGAATGTAGGTTAAATCTTGCTTACTATGTATATTCAGGGACTGTTGCTGAAACTGGAGTAAATAGAGTATGGCCTTTTGTTCCCAATGAAGTCGACCTCTAAAGTCCTTAACGAATTTAGTAGGACCGAGTAATTTCTCCTCTCTAAGAGTGGATTGGTAGAATCCAAATAATRTATTTACTGATAGTCTCTTACTTTTGGTAGCAAGATAACAAAAAATATCAATTAATACTGGAGATGAACATCTAAAAGATACTGGYAAATTTTTTGAATTATATCCCTTTCCACAGTGTGTATTTATACTTGTAGATTATAATCCCAGGCATTGGTGAACAGATGTTTTCTTGGGGGGAGGGGGAATGACAGCTGATGCAGTCAGGTATATAAATGAAAACAAAAAATACTACAAGTTTTGTTTTATTTCTGTTCTGAATTTGTATGTATATTTGTGTGAATTATCTAACTGTAATGGAAAACTTTAATTTTTCATTTTGTTGTGTATTTTGATGTTATGTCAGCAAATTAACAATTAATAGACCTTTAAAGCGTATGTCTCTTGAAACTCTTCACTGTAAGCAAATACAGCTAAAATAATACTACCTATTATATCATATGCTTGAAAGGACTCGTCATTTAAAAACCAAACAAGATGGGACAAGTCTTGTGTTGGCTATTATGATTTCTATCAGGCTAGCTCAATGATCTGTCTCATGAATCTCTTTTTATACAGCCCACCTTATTAATACTATTTTATATATGGCATTAAAAGACCAATATATCGTCCTAATTTTTTTCTATGACCACATTTATGACCTGCATTATTTCTTSGGATGTGTTTGCTGCTTTATTAAATGCCTTGGTTTGTTTCTTAGTTCATTCATGGTTAGTGATAAAATCTGACTTACTGAATAACAGTAACTGGAGTCACCTCATTACAAGAAAGCAAATTTTGGTAGCAGAAGTACTATACGCCAATTTAATATTGTTTATTGCACAGGCTAAATAATGAATGCTTTTCTAGTTTAATTCTCTTGATAGCTTCTTTTTCTGATGAGCAGCAATTGTGGAAGCACTGGCATTACAAGACCATTCATATTCTAAGCACCAAGACACACAGCCTAAGCTCTGAGCAGAATTAGGTGATGTGGAATTTAAAATGCTATTTGGCCATCTGGAGCCCTGGGAAATGTGGTACTTCCATCCTACCTGCTGCTGAGGTGGGGCAATGGTAGCCACAAGGGATGTTTTAAAAATATGTTGGATTTGATGTTTCATCTTAACAGCATAAACTATTAATGTCTCTATGGTTTTATAAATGCAGCAAAAGCCTGATTGTTCTTGGCTTCCTTACGAAGATTGATCATCTTGGACATTTTGGCCGTAACGTCAGGAGGTTATTAACTCTTCAGGCAGTAAGGAAATACGTTATTTGTGTGTGTCTCACCCCACCCCCAGTTTTAYGTTTTTAGTTTATGAAAACAACTGATTACTCTATGTAGAATTTCCAGGATTCTCTCTATAGACCCAGTCCTGGTTCAGCATGCTACTTTGSCAGCTTTTGTTGGCAGGAATTATGCAACTCCCGTGCTAAAAGATAAAGGCCAACTTTGGGCTCATGAATGTTAATGTCAAAATTCTCATTGACTTCAGTATTGCAGTATCAGATGTTGTATCTGAGACATTTCTGATGGAGTTAGATATTTTCTTTCAACAAAAAGCTGTCACTAGTGAGTTTTTAACTGCAATTCCATTCTCCTGTTCTCAATAGAACAAACAGGAGGAGGATGCTTGCTCTCCCTTGGGGATTACCCCCCTCTCCCCCCCGCCGCGTGTGTATGTATGTATGTGCTTATAGCCCCCACCCCCGGGACAAGTGAAAGCAGGCAGGGCTGGGTCTGCTGCTCTGTCTCTTGTATGTGTCTAAGCTACAGTTCGTTCTTGTTTTCAAGAAGTGGCTTTATGCAGCTGTCAGATTGTACTTCAAAGGATTTTTAAATGACTTTTGGAAGAACTGAACTACCCTGATAGCTGGCTGCTTTGCCGGCTGTACAAAGATCTATGAAGCTTTCTCCAAAGAGTTCATAGTACGAGTCTGTTACCTGTCCTGCTGGGTCACGGGATAGTCACTACAGGCTGCTCCTGGCCATGGTTGCTTGATAACATGTTGTGAGAAACTAGACATGAACAAAAACGGAAGAAAAAACTATTTAAGTTCCTCAGCTTAATAAATTAGAATCACTGTTTTGTGTGCAGATTTTGAAATGGCATTTCCTTTGGGAACATATTAACAAAAAATGGTGTGTTTTTCTAAAAGCAATTCAAATGACTTCACTGCAAAGTGAGAGAGTATTTCTTAGTGATTTATGTACTGCACCTTCACAGTGAATTTACATGCTATTTGTAGTTATAAACAGAARCAAAATTGAATTTAGAATRTTTAAAAGCTTTTTAGTGTTTTTAATATACCTTTTTCATGGAAGCTTATTCAATAAAAGAACAAAGGATGATAGGGCAACTAAAACACCTTTCTAATTGTTTCTAACTTCTTTAAAATTCCATGTCTTATTTCAGCATAAACATATGTTAGGCAATTGTGAGTAGACTGAAGAATGCAGGTTCTTCATCTTGCTCTCAGTTTTCAGCTCACCTACATCAGGCATTTTTTATTTTCTTTTTGCCCATAGTCTTCAGCCTTTTGAAAACGGTTTCATTTTCAGCATCCTTGGAAAATGCTAACTGAGCAGCTTGTAGATGTCAGGTAGCAGGGGAATGAGATCCTTGGTTAGCAYGTTCTGCGTATAGGTTAAGTCTTACAGTCCAAAGAAACTAATGCCCAGAAATTTGTTTCTGTATGWCGATTAATAAAATTGTTTTCTGTTGRTATAAAATGGGAATGGATTAAAGTATGAAACACTTTTTTGTCTAAACCAACTTTTATTCACACAGATGTGTTTAAAAAATYTCATTCTCTGTATACACGTTTAGGAAGTTTCTCTTTTGAACTTTGTTTTGTGACACCTTGTTCTGGTGAGATGTGGGTGCAACACTCCTGGTTCATCAAGGTAAACTTTTCCCTCATCCCCYACACTGTAATGATGGAATTAACTATGCAGCCTATAAGATAATGGAACCAATCTGTTCATAACTTTTAATTCAAAACATTCTTTTACTGGTATCTTTTCTATAAAAAAAAAATTGTATAGAACTGCACAGAAAGTGTGATATTATWGTTAACGTCTATGTAACAAAATTAAATGATAGGGGAACCCTAGACTGTATGTCTTATTTAGTAGCTCATGATTYATGAAAGCTCTAACAGCTGTTTCATCCATGTTAGATATTGATTAAAACATAAATAACAATTAGTAAGTAGTTACCATTTGACAGTCATTTCTCAAGTTCCAGAAACATTTCATATTAGAGAAGCAGGAATGAAGCCTTCAAAAGGGAAGTAGTTCTGTGGTGAAATGAAGTGCCTACGTGTTCGGCTTCAGGGAAGTAGTAATGTTGTAAAGTTCTATTGTATGAAAATGGATGGATCCGTAGGCTGTATGCGAATAGTCTGGGAAACTTTTTCAAATGTTRGCATAAATGAGTCTCAGTTAGGTCTGACAATATCAAACAGCACTGACATTTTTTTCTGTAAATTTAAGTTGATGTCACTGCATATTTTTGGTAGTGAGACTGTTAAAACTGTAGAAATGTATGTCAAATGGGAAGAAATAAACTGAAAAATTCACCCCTCCTTTCTCCCCTCCTTCTAGAATGCTTTTGCTACCRTCTCCTCTCTTGTGTTGCTGGTTATCATTTTATGTTCATTTATATTTCAGAAGAGTTCATAAACTCAGCACTTAAACTTATGCATAACTGTTGGCATGTTTTATAATCTTCTGAAATCAATGGGACTACTTACTTGCTTTAAAGTGGTCTAGAGGGCTTTTGTAAAGGCCAAGGAAACAGCAGTGTATATCAAGRCTTCTTTGTCCATATGCAATAAAAAGGCAGAGTTAAAGTTGTCTGATGGTTTGTGTGACYGTTGGAAATATGTTCATTTTTATTGAAGGACTGGACAACACAGAAGACAGATCAACTGGCTGTAAGCACAGAGTTAAAATACTACAATAATTCTGAGAGTTTTGTCATACTTAAAATAACGAGACATTAGCTTGAATAATTTTTTTTTTTTAAGTGTAGAACTTCTTAACAGCACTGAGGAAATTTGTTGAAATAAATTTGTAAACATGCTCATATTTTAATGATGCTCTTTGAATTTGAGCAGCGTGACTATTTATCCATTAGCGATAACAGCTACTGACTACAATTTAGAAATGCCGTTAATTGAAACGTGGATATCCTTTAAGTGGTGTCATCTGTTACTTTGCTGGAGAGGTCAAGTCGCTGTCTGCTCATGTCGTGACTGAAGTTGCAGAGACCGGGCCGTCCAAGCGCGGTTGGCGCTGCTTATCCCGCTCGTCTCGCAAGCAGGGCGCAGCGCTCTGGGTGGCGGTAGCAGGAGGTGCTTGCCGTCGGCGGGCAGCAAGGAGTCTGTTGCTTGTCATTTTAGCACTGTGTCTTAGCCCTCTTCCAGAGCTAGTTCTGACCCCAGAAGCGTTGGGCACTTAGGGAACGTGTGTTAAAGGATAACTGCTTGCTAATATTTATTGCCTTATCAATGAGTCATGGTTGGAAGCACGTGGTTGCAATGTGGAGAGATTTCCATTTTCGGATCTAGTTAAGAAAGTAGTCTCATTACAGAAATATACTTCAGTATATTCGGATACTCTGTAGTGCAGAGAGTTGCTGAGTGGGGTGGGCCGTTTTACGGAGTATGTCCCGTCTAGAGCAGTCGTTGGTTCAGGATCAGATGCGCAAGAGGAGCGCGTACGCTGCAGGATTCTGTCAGCGCACGTTCCTGTTGGCAGTTGCACTCTATTCAATTTATTCCTTTTTGTGTCTATYCTGTTTAARTTCAGTCAGCAGAATTAAACTGCAGCTGAAAAGGATCAGCTCTGAAGAACTCTGAGCAGCAGTCTGTAAAAGCTTGGAATAGGAAAGGAGATGTTCTGGAGTGAGAGGTGCCCCTGTGACTTTCAGATAAGATGATGTTAGAGGCACCATAGCATTTGGCTTAGCTCACAGAAGCTCAGGATGGAGTCAACTTTTATTTATTTATTTATTTATTTTTAAATAAACGTTTCCTATAGAACTGTTTGCACTAAAAATGGAGCTGCCCTTGACTTACCTGCTACTGTGTATGGCCAGTGACAGGCGTAGCTCCTGAGCGATGAGGGTCTTGTGGCTCAGGTGGAAGGAGTCCTCCTTGCCCGTGGCAGAGGCTGCACTTGTCCACGGCACTGTGCCCTCCTGCTGAGGGCTAAGGCTTAGCAATAGGTGGGTTCGAGCTCTGGCCCTTCTGCTTGCTTGCGTGTGGGAAGGCACGAGCGCCACTTCCTGCTGCTCTTGTTCCCTCCAAATTCCTGCTTGTATGGGGAAGCCTGAGGCTCTGCAGTCTTAGTGCCAGGACTGATGGTTCAAGTCCTACTTGCCTCCCAAACCACTTTAAACAAATTTGCCTTTCTTTGCTATTTTAATCTTCAGGTAGTGTTATGCGTTTTTGGGGTGTAGGGCATTGCTTGGTGAGTGTTTTTGTTTGCCTTTTTCTTTTAAGACAGATAGTTTTATAGCTAGTTCATAGCTACATCTGAACTGAGATCTGAGAGGTGTGCTAGCCTTCCATCTAGTGAAGGCAAGAATGCTTTGTGCTAGAGATCTTGAACTGGCTTTGCCACTGAAATGCATTTGCCATGTGGAATCAAGCTTTTAGTTAAATTTTAATCCTTTCTTCTGGAGAACTGGAAATAAAACCTGATCTTTTAATAAAAAAAAAAGAGGGTCAGACTTTATAGAGATACAGATTCTTCTCTCTGTTTGTCTTAAATACATCTTCTGCCACACAGACTCACCTTAAATGTTCCTGCAGCCTCCTGCAGTTGTACTTCAGAGCTTTCTAACCGTCCCTGTGCGGATGGAGTGGCTGGTTGCGCCGTCGGTTAGYGTGGCGTTTGCCTGGGCTCTGCTAGTAGTTGACCAGAAATGTGACTGTAGTAATCCCCAGGGGCTTAGCTTCTTTATTTGTGTGTGTACGTACACACACATATATACATATATAAAACTGATATATAGTGTGTGTGGGCACACGTGTGTATATAAACAAAGCCTCCTCAGCAGCCGAAAGAATAGCTGGGTCCAATTATTAATATTTTCTTAAGCGATAAAGTTAGTTTCTCAAACTTCTTGGACTTCTAACATCTAAGGTTTTGAATGTATCTGCGGTTTGTTTTGGGGTGCCATGCTATTCTCTCTTAAATCAGAGGACACTAACGCCAGGATGAGACCTTTGTCTGGACTTAGGAATTCCTGAGCATTTCAGATGGTTTGAGGTAGATTTCACTAACTTCAGTCTTGTTACTCACTTTCTTATTGGAGAGATGAATTAAAACTGTAGAATAAGGTATTCCAGARAACAATACATTTGAGGCCATAGCTAGATATATGTCCTGTATTTCCACATATGTAGATACCTTGGGGTGTTTGGGGAGAATGTGGTTAAATTCACTCTTAGTTTCTTTTGAATGTCCCCATGATTTGACTTTCTAGCCTTAGCAAAGCATCTGTGTAACTTCGGTTTGGAACCTGAAAGTAACAACTTGTTAGTACTAACAAACTAGGCTTTTTCTGTAATTGCTGTTTTCTTGTATTTGGAAGGCTTCTGATGTACTGTTGCATTGCCTTTGTGCTTGTTTTTTTTCTAAATTTACTWTAAAATTTAGCTAATTATTTGTCTAAGAAACTGAGATAGTTCTATGCAGCAGTTTACAGGAATTTACTGTGTCTCATTGTTGCTGCATTGCAACTTTATATTATTGCACACAGTTTTTGCTTATCAGCAAGGAATGTGCTTAAAGAGAGGGGGAGACATGGTTAAGGTACCTTCTCTTCAGTCCTGCTTATTCTTTATGTTCATTAAAGCTGAGATGGTGATTGCCTAGTAATTTCATATAGAGACCTCTTTTCAGAAGAAATTTCAATATTTATTCTTTTGAAAATGACTAAATCTTGCCTGTGACATTTGAAAAATAAGAAAATTAATTAAAATTAGTGGATTTACATTTGATCAACACCAGAGTATTGCAACAGTGAACCAAGCCTCAGATGTAACTATAACTAGCTATAGAGTTAATTTCTAACATGGCTGTTGACTGTAATTATTGTCAGCTTTAATGAGTTTAAAAAAAAGTCAACTAAGTTTTCACACTTACTTCAGCTTTTCTGAAGCAGAAAACTAATTATAAGAATATTTTCATATGTTTTAATTGTGACTGGATAACTGTTGGAAAACATGTAATTAATTGATGCAAAAGTTGACATTAGACAATTGACACAATGTTTTTATACATCATTATATGAAGACATGTAGTGAAGCAATTAGTCCTTATTAGTTCTAAGTTATTTCAAAGSCTTTGAAATACTTACATATTTAATGTTTAATCATCAAGGAAATATGTCTTCTAATGGTGTTAACTTCAGGGTATTAATTTAAATGCACTCCCATGAGGCTCCTTTCAGTAAGATAAATGGCCTCCACAGCTGCTGGGCCACAGAAGCTTTCATGAGCTTTTGGGGCTCAGTAGCAGTGTGGGCTGCTCAAGATTTTGCTCATTTTCCCACTTCTTAGTGGCTGCACAGCRCGCTCTCAAAAATCCTCTGCTCTGCACATGCTAGAGTGGAGCTGCTATCTACATCCGTCCTGAGTGTCATTATACTGCCTTCTCCAACACCTCCAGTCACTTTTTTAATCGCTCTAGCCAAAACCTGTAAGTTAGGCCTTCGTATTAATATGTTGTTTGACTTCTACTGCTTCATAATTCAATGTTGGAAGAATAAGCCTGAATTTTTAGTTATGGGACAGACTTTGTTTTTTCTCTCTCGTTAGTTTGTTGGTTTTCCTGTTTGCTAAACAGGCTTTCATGATAAATCTGATATAGAGGTTAACGTCTTCTAATCTTTTGACTCTTGAGAGATCTTTTTCAAAGGCATTCTTGAAAAAGATTATCATCTTTGGCTTCCATTGGCAGTCTGGTACCTTCTTTCCTCTTGAGGTCATCTTAAAATCTCTCTCAAGCTAGATTGGAAGTAAACAAGCAAATTAGGTGTGTGTTCATAGATATCTGTGGGAAGTCTTTATTAATAAGCTTGTATCTGATATGTATGTTGTGAAATTATGTATATGAATATAAAAGAGCATTACTGGGGAAGTGAACTGTGAAAGGAACCAGATATGAAAGTTGGAGAATTTCCAGATGCAGATGTTCTTTATTTTTGCATAGTAAGAATTTAGCATACATTCATAAACCTTAACAGATTTCCAGTTAAGTGGTTAAAAAAAAAAAAAAAAAAAACCTCAGGCAAAGGTTTGTTCTGGGTTAATTAACCTGTTAATCTGAATGTGCTATCTAGTGTTGATGTGGAGTCTGCATAACAACATGGAATGGCCTTTCTTCATGTATCATGATTTTTTTTCAATGCTCTACAAGTGTTAAAGCTGTGTTAGCTGATAACCTAACATAAATTTAAGTTGTTTAACTTAAGTAGAGAAAGATTACTGAACATCTGAACCTTTAAAATAGACATTATAACCTTCTATTTGGTAACTGTAGTTACTTTGCAATTAATATTCACCTTCCTATTAAGTTGTGCTGACATTCAGTTTTCATTGCTGTTTACCCAGTGCTGTTAGGAAAAGAGTACTTCATTTCTAGCATTATATTTMATCCTAAAATGCATTTTTCTGTATGCTGAAATGAACAGTGTCAAATCATATTCTTTCATCTCAGTGGCAATTAGTCACTGATGTCACTGTAAGATCACTGTGCAGTAAAGATTTTATAATACACCGTTCAGGTATTCAGAGGCAGACTGAAGATGCTTTTGCTAGGGATGTTTCCTCAAGGTCTTTGTTAGACAGAAATGAAACTTTGATGTGAAAGTAGTTGTATTCAACATGTGTGAACAGCATTTGCTAATTATTTTCCCTGATATATTTGCAGATTTAAGACATTCACCCAGCTCCACTCAGTTGGTGGAACAGGGATGAGGAGAAAAAGGAATCRTATCTGTCATGTTTCAAGCTGCATGAGACTTCCCTCCTGTATGTACTTTTTCACTCTGAGGCAGATGGCACATTTGGAGATGCACAGGGAGGAGTAGAGGTACAGGGCATTCACAGGTGATTGTAGGATCAAAGAAAGAGACTGTTATTAGGCGTTTTGGTTTCTAAGTGCTTTCCCAATCTTTCTCCCAAATTATTWGCAGGGTAATATGAGAGAGTATCTTTAAACATTTATTTAAATAAAGGTAAAATATGCTCTCTCTCAGGTTTCTCTATCAACAGTGATAGAATCCAGAAGAAAGGAAGAAACAGTGTGGAAGTTTGCAATTTTTAAAAATGTTTCTTATGCTGTGTGGCTTTGCATTAGGCAAAAGGATGTGTAGCTGTACACAAAGCTGAGAAAATGAGGAAGAAAAAAGCTTTCAGAGTGGAAAAAAATCAAATATTTATTGTAAGAAAGCAGAATTATAAGCTGGTGAGTAGGAAATAGGCGGTGTGATAGTTGTGGTACATGTCTAATAGTTATGGAGGCTATTGATGTTTGTGTATGTGGCAGTTAGATATTCTCATAAAACAATAGTGAAGTTGTGCCATTTATTTTCAACATAATAGTTGTGATATGATTGACTCTCTTTGTAATGAATGACTTTAGGAAGGCAATAAAGCTGCTTCAGTATGGAGATTCAAATAAAAAGCTCTGTGAACTTAGAATCATAGAATCAGTAAGGTTGGAAGGGACCTCTGGAGATCATCTAGTCCAACCTCCCTGCTCAGCAGGGTCACCCAGAGCAYRTTAGACAGGGTTGCATCCAGATCTCTAGAGAAGGAGACTCCACARCCTCTCTGGGCAACCTGKYCCAGTGCTCCGTCACCCTCAYAGGGAAGAAATTCCCCCTCACGTTCAGGCGGAACTTCCTGTCCTTCAGTTTCTGCCCATGGCCTCTTGTCCTGTCACACRGGGTGACTGAAAAGAGTTTGTCCCCTTCCCCTTGACACCCTCCCTTCAGGTACTTACACACATTGACAAGATCCCCCCTCAGTCTTGTCTGCCCCAGGCTGAAGAGGCCCAGCTCTCGCAGCCGTTCCTCATAGGGCAGGTGCTCCAGCCCTCTGATCATCTTCGTAGCCCTACGCTGGACTCTCTCCAGTAGCTCTATCCAACTGTTATTCCCAGAAAGTAAAGAAATCAATTGGGCATTATGTGCCTTAAGAGTTTTTTTTTGTTATTTCCATAAGTGAAGAAGAATTCTAGTTCTTCCTTGAGTAAAATCATAATTGTGATGCTCTCAGAACTCAGTTCTCTCCATTTTTGTTGACAAAAATTTTTCTGAACAAGTTTTGTTCAGAATAACCTTTCAGGTACTTCATGAGCCACATTAAGTTACTATTACTTTACTAAGGCTCAAAGCCCCTAGCTTTTAAATGTGTTAAGAAGCAGTTGTCTCTTATCAGATGATCAGACAGCTTATTTGATGCTGAGTGACAAATAATAATTCAGAGAAAAGCAGTGTATATGAAAATGTGTTAGCAAGAAAACAGTTCTTAAAAAGCATGAAAAGACTATCGTTTTCATCTCTTCCTAATGAAGTGTTTAGCCCTGCTCTAAACCAGATCCTATTTGCATGCAAGAGGGAGACCAAACTTGCAAAGTCGGCAGACTCATTGCTGTCCTAGAAGATAAGCTGCTGGATATTGTGGAAGGCTTTGCTGCAGTAGCCCTCAATAAGCTTTTCCTTCTGCATGAAGGTTAAGTGAGAATTATTTGTGAGGAACTGAAAAACATTTGTTCGTTTAATTAAAAAAAGAAAAAAAGCAAGGTGTGTGTTGGGGGGAAATGTCTTGCAAAGGTAAATACAAGAACAGGACGCTAATTATTTCCATTTCCTGGGTTAGCTGGATTTCCAGCTTAACAGTTTACTTTGCCATGATGGGTACAACTGTTTAAGGTATGTTTAAGATATGTTTTCTTGGATATTAAGTACTCCATTTTTAAAATGATTTGTGCCCTATGGAGAAGTTATGAAACTTTTTCTACTCCAGTCTAAAACAGTCTATTAAATTTGTAGATGGGATTATATTTTTTGTTACTCCTGATTAATACCCATGTCTGCATTTTCCTGTCTTTGTCTTGGCTTTGTTTTTTCTGGAAATTTCATCTTGGACTTGCAAAATCTTCACAAATCTCCACAAAGATGAATTATTAAAAATTTCCTGAGTGGCTTGAGATATGAAGGCTCAGACAATTCATTAATGTGTCTTGCTAACCTGCCTTATTTAAAAAGCAGAACAAAACGAAAAGTTTTGAAAYCATGAATAGCTTGTGCATCTTTGAGGGATTGAGGGATTTTTTTTCCCTTTTCCTGTATGTTCCTTCTTTCTATATATGTATTTTATATGTATTTTTTCTTTTTTTCTCTCTTATCTGTGCAGTTTGCATCCTACAGCCAGATCCTTACTTCAGATAAGGATTGCTTGAGATAAGTTAGCAGGAGGGGAAAATGGACCATAAACAGCTTACAGGAGGCTGATGAGGTACAGGAAATGATCTTCAACACAGATGGCCTTCCTGCTCCAGAGTCTCCAAGTAAAAGTAGGTGAAGATGTTTATTGGTTTCCAAAGGAACCTTTTTCATTATCCTATGGAAAAAATGAATGATGCTCTTCAGTCTTTTGCATATAATATGCCGTATCTCATTATATTCACTTGAAGAGTTAAAGTATAAACCAGAAAGCCTCAAGTATTTGGGACCCTCTTAGAAAAGGGAGCAATTTCCTGACATTAGGAATTCAAAGACTAAATGCTGGATTGATGGCAGGATGACTGGTCTTTATAGTCTCTGCTGTTGGGACTGGTTGCTGGAGTCAAGACTCTGGTGGGTGAGTATGAGGTTGCAGCTTCCCACGTGATACACCGAAAGGTCGAGCTGACTGATAGATATGAGACAGTTGAATTCTTTTGGAAAGCCTACAATTTTAACTTAGCAAACAGATGGATATGAGCAAGAACATTGAATTCTTTACCCTTGTATGACAGACAGGGTTACCTGTGACACAGACTTCATTTTCATCTTATACTGTTAACTTAGAAATTGAAAATGCTGAGTAYTGTATTTCACAAAGTATCCGAAATATTACCAACTCGATGTTGAAGAAACGGAGAAAATGTCAGTTGTGCTTGTATTAGACCTGGAAACCAGAATGATAAGTAATATAAAATGACAAACCCAGTACTTAAGACCAAGTTCTACAGCTTGTTTCATTTTTAGTGTTTATTTTATCCTGAATATTCAATTAGATTTATTCATTAAAATCAAAAATAAGATAATTGTTGAGTAGTTGTCATCTTTATATGACAATGATATAGATTGGAGAGGATTATGTAAGGTGACTGTATAGTGTCAAGACAAATGATTTAGTGTGTGCAATGCTTTTCAGAAGTAGTAGTTTTTTAGTTTGACCATTTATATTAAACATTTGTATTTTGTTTTGGCCTGAGTAGGCTCCAATGGATAGTAGTAATTGTTAAAAAATTTTTGATTAGTAGAACTGACTGACTCTTCATAAATATGGAACAGAATTCAGTAGGCTACAGTAATAYAAATCTGGAATAACGTTAAGTGTGAGAGTATTATGCAGTATTATCCAGTGAACTTTTTAAAAACTCTAAGGGTGGTATCCATACTCCTAACCTAYGCATTATTTAAGCAGAAGTCAGTAATATTGAGGACCCCTGAACACAGGGTCTGTATATCATTTTTAAAAAACATCTTTACAATAGAATGAAAAAAAAAAACTTCATGTAATTTCTGATAATTTGTGATTATATATAGTTGAATATTTCAAAAGGCTTTGTTGATTCTCTGCTATGTAACTGTGAATTTACTACCGGACGTACTAAGATTTGGTAATACTTACAGCAGACTCTATCTGGTGAGTCTCTTTTTAAATAAAAATAGAAATCCCTCTCAGGGGGAGATTACGTATCTTCATTTTTCTCTTTCAAATGCTGTGTGACAATTTGTAGCTAGTCTGTGCTTTGCTCTTCAAACAACAATACAGAGAAATTCTTCAGTTGGAGTGGCATGAATATTTACTTTCTCTGGACGGAAGAATTGATTTGAGATTCTATTAATGATGATTATCAGTAATGATCAATAGACTCCTGTAGAACTGAATGTGAAACCTGTTTTATTGAAGTCTGTCTTCTAAGTGCATCCGAGGCTCAGTTTAGCTTCATATTTATAAAAATTCTTGGGAATGAATTTAGTTCTTCCTTATAATGATTGAACCTTAAATTGGCCAGAATCTTAAGGTAGAACTGCAGAATGTTATCCTTGAAGGGGATAAACAAAAAACACTGAGAAGACTCAGTATCTAAGCAAAAGAAATTGAAGTATAAGACAGATTTTTTTTTTAAAGGAACTGTTTTTCAAGAGATTTAAATCAGTTTCATAAGTAAATTATCTGTTCAGCCTTTGTGCCCTTTTTAGAATGGATTCTTTCTTCCAGATTTTTTGGTCCACTAAATTTCAGTGATTTTTGCTTTTCCTGGTTGACTTCCATGAGTGGCAGTTTCCATTTATGCTACAGGCTCCCCACTTGTTGCATCTTTGCTGCTTTCTCATTTCCCTACCCTGCTGATAGCGTTCAGCTGTCCTCAGAAAGAGCGATCTGTATTCCCTTTAGAAAATTCAAGCTAATCAAATGCATGGCAGGCAGGGCTATGTAAAAAAGACATCTCYGCTTTGCTGCCCAATTGCTAGCTTTTAAGACAAGAGAATTGAAAAAGGAAGAAGAGTACAGATGAATAATGCAGGCACCCACTGGAGTATATATTATATAAATACTAATTAGTTTATACACTATCAAAATTGTGTTCCTTGTTTTTTGTGGTTTTGAGGTGAAATCTGGCATTTTTAATGCACCTCATGTTCTACTGAAATTGAGCCCATAGGGAGAGATTGCATAATTTCCTTTTGTGAAGAGACTGTACAATAATCCATTTATATTCATTTGTTGCTAGCTTTGTACAGCCTGGTGCAGATACAGTGGGTTCTGGGAATGGAGTGACAGTTCACTTTCATATGAATATTTGCAACAGAAAATTCTGAACCACTTAAGTGTCTAGCTAGAGAAGCTTCTAGCTAGAAGCTGTCTAGCAGGCTGAGGCATACAGCCTACATGGTGTGTGTATTAGAAAACTGTAGTGCCTTGCGAAAGGCCCAAGGAGAGTACTTAAAAATTTGATTGCAAATTGGCAGGCAGGCAGACACATCAGTTAAAACTGGAGCTGAGTTTATGATTTGTTGATATTTATGTAATCATGATGTAATTTTTCTACTGTTCAGACTTAACACTAAGCCAGTCTGCTAATATCATCAAATTCCTGACAGTTTTAAGATGATTCAAGACAGCAAAAAATAGCAACAATCGAGGCGGGGGAAACATAATTATCTTTAATCAGGAAGGCTGGAATTGGTAACAGAGTTGTTACCAGAACAGAACAGATTTTAATAGGTTTAAAAAGAAAAATAATAATAATAATAAAAGCTTGACTTTGAATAGAATCTCAAAGTTCTTTTAAAAAATATTACTAGATTGTTTCTAATTTTAACTTACCGTTGTTATTCTAGATCAGAGATTTCCGTGAGGCAAAAATGTTACAGCTAAAGCTTTTGCTGTACCTGCTTGCTGCAGTGCCCAGAGGTGTAGCTCATGTCTATGTTGCCATGCATGTGACTTTTCCCCTCCTTTCACAAACTTTTACTAATGAAATTTCTGTTGTGTTGTTCAGGGTGCAGTGTTTTCCAAGGACATTGCCAAATGAATAATTGTAAGGATAGTCTATAAATAGGAGTGAAGCGTGAAAGGCTGTGGCAGATTGTTCTGTCCAACCTTAAGTAAAAACAGGAATAAGTATTAATGTGCACCTCACTACCAAACATTCAGGTGTTCTGCTTTGGTAATCTACTTGTTTTTCTTTGGTCTGGATTGTCTTTTGACTTACCTCACATGTGGTAATTCCAGTTCTGTGCTGAAATAAAGATTTCAAATTCAAGCATAAAGAATGCCTTTATTAAAAGGTGTGGATGAAAAGTTGTTGAACTAGCAATTTCTAGTAACATACATCTGTTTGTTGTAATTCTCTGGGGATAAAAGGAAAGATTAATATCCACAGATAGTTACTTTTGTCTTGCTAGTGACTAACTATGAGCTGACTTGGATTCACAAATATTCAGTATTCAGAGCTTTTTCACATGTACATACAGCCTCTTTACATGTATGACTGAAAGGATGTGAGTAGTAATAGTGCAGATATTTTCAGTTGTTACCCATATTTATTGTATGAGGTGACTCTGCCATGTAAGTCTGAATCACATAACATCATTTTAGAAAACATATGTTACTTATGTGATGTTTGGATGTGTCGCAAGTATTTTTGTTCCACGTTGATTTGTTTCTTTGGATTAGTGCCTAACTTTGAAAATCAAGCTCAGTATTTACAAACAGTATGGAGAAGTTTTTTATAATTTGTTTTCAGTGGTGATAATAACTTGGAAGAAATAGGTGATAGTTTTAAGWTGTTTCATAGCTTTATTAAAGGAGGACTTGCTAATAAATATTTGCTGTGCATAGGTATGTTTGAAACATAGGTAATATATCTGTTAATAAAGTGATATTAATAATTTGTGACAGAAGAATAAACAGAATGCATTAGTTTAGCATTAGTGGTTTTTTTCTCTGTTGTGTACTTCTAGGTATTTAACTATTTGTTGTGTATTAGCAAAAATAATTGCATATATTCATTTTGGACTGACAGTTTCAGCTCCTGTTTGGCAGAGTTGTTCTCGTGTACACTTAAATACATGTACTCATGTATTCAAGCAGGTGAACTGGAGCAGGTCAACATATGAGATTTCATAGCAATGTTTGTGCACCTTTTTGACCAAAAAGGACAGAGCAGGATTATGACTTGAATTATGYAGAATTCCAGGTGTCTAAGAGGAGGAAGCCAGAAACTTTTCTTCATTCTGGGTCTGAGGTAGGTAAACAGCAATGAGAGTTTAATCCTTTCATTTCAACACGTGATTGAGGAAAGCAAGAGTGGAAAGGCAYATGTGGAAAATGGGCCCAGAGTTAGCTGTGTCTCCGGTATACTGGAGAGGCTTTAACTTTTGTGAAAAGCCACCTATTTATCCCTTTTCCTCTGAAGCAAGTAGAAGGCATTACTGATGATCTGTATCAAATATGTCAGCTTATGTCACTGACCAAAGACATGATGTGCCRCTTTGAGTATCCTGCCCATGGTGCAGGTTGGGTAGTACAGCTTGCTGTGCCTGAAGAGCTGGCTGTTCGTAATGACTGAAAGCTCCATGTTTTATTGTGATATTTATATGAAAAATAAGGTTCTGCTAGGATGGAGGTTCTGAGTTCTAAAACAASAAAAGGAATTGTTGAAATTTGCCACAATGGAGGGATAAAACTCTTACCCCTCCCTTACTGAAAATTCATACTTGATCTTGGCAGTAAACTGCATTTATACTGCTATTACTACTAGTCATATACTGCACTCATGGATTTTAACTATCTGTATTTTGTGTTGTATCATAAAGCTTGGTGCCTAGGAATGCTGGGGAGAGGAGTACCTGCTGTGCACACRCAAATCAGCTCAGCTTTACATGTCAAAGTGTGGCTGTACCCAGATTGTCAGGCTGTTGTGTGAGAATGGGGTGCATGCTGCATGCATACCTTATGCACSTGTGTGTGCATGCCCTTTCTGGGAAGTTCTGAAGAGAAATGTRGAAATTATAAGTTTTTTTTACAAAAAGTTTTGTATGTTAAGTTGTATGATATAAAACAGTATTTATATCAAGAATGCATAAATTAAGCTGTAATTAGATTCTAAAAACCAAGACCAGGTTCTTCTAACACTTGTAGTAGTGTATATCTAAATAAAATGTGCTAGAATAAAGGACAATCTAATTTGGTCTGCYATTATAAAGAATGGCTAGTAGGGGGTGAAGAAAGCCAGGGGAAAATTTCTAGATGAAACTTAAGATGTGAGAGCTAGAGGGAGTGACAAGAAAGATTTCCCATCTGAGTAGCAGGACTGTGAGGGAAATAGGAAGCTGTCTTCCCAGGAATGTCTCAGACACTTTGGATCAAAACCAACACCAATCAAAAAATTGGTGTAAGGCCACCGGATTGCAGAAGAGTTCCCTGGTTTAACTTGTCCTTGCTATGGYTCTGACGAGGGAAAATTTTCAGGAGACCAGAGGTTTATTCTCTTTCGAGTATAACCTCCTATACTGTTGTTTACCTTTTTCTCTATGCTGACCTTTTTACTAGGAAGATCCTAGTTTTGACAGTGATCTGTCAGCCTTCCAGGATAAAAACACGATTGATGAAGGCTTTAGTAAAGAGTTTTGTATACAACCTGGAAAGAACTGTCCACTTCTTAAGCTGACGTACATTTAATTATATGGTTAGAGCTTTTAAGTGAACATTGGGATTTGGCATTGGATGAAGCCTGCTGTTTCCTATAACAGCTTTGAGAATGTGAGCTTTGTGACCTCCTGTTTGTTTAGAATTGGTGTCGTGCGTCTGGCACTGCCTAACTGTATGTAGTCTTGCACAGTAGAGTACACTGGGACACAGAAAGCAGAAGTTGACAATTTTAGATAAGTTGAAGTCCTCTGCAAGTTTAGTAGGTACAATATATGTGCCAATAGGAGTATCTAAAGCTTTTACTTCATATTCTAGTTGTTGCAGTAGAGCTGAGTAACGATGGTTAAAATGCTKTGTTCTTCAGACCTTGGTTAGCTGTTGCCAAAAAAAATCCTGAATGATTCAGAAGCTGTTAGTGGATGGCACTTCTCGTTGCCAAGAAAGCCGAAATGGGGAATCACTTGAGCCACTTCTAGATTAATATTAGAATAGGTGAGGTACTATGATAAGAGTGCAGTCTGCTGAAATGATGTATTTCCTTGTGAAGTAAAGCAGTAGCCAGTTGGCCGAATTATTTGCATCAGAACAGCTTCATTTGCTGAACCTCTTTCACCTGTTTTACTGTGACGGATGACTACTATTTTTAAAAGTTGAATTCGTGGGAAGCATAAAAGTATTCTTTTCTCCTGCAATCACCAAAACAYGCGGGATTGTCAGGCAAAAATAAATATTTATTTTCAAGAGCAGAACTAGTTTTTCAGATGTTCATGAATACTCTCGGTCATGTTTGCTTCACTTAAYTGGGGAATGAAAAAATCAATGTGAAAGGAAAATATGACTGAATTTGGGAACTAAGTGCTGGACTTCAACTTACATACTTATCCCCAATAAGCAAGCTCAGAGCTTCAGATCAGCTTCTTTTTGACAATGGAAAGTTGAATATATATTTAAGGGTACAGCTGCCTTAAAATGCTTGAACTGAAGTTACTGATAGTGAGCAACTTTGATCTGTTGAGCAAACTTGTGCAGAAAGAGTTCTTTCAGTTATATTAGGCCCTCTAGTTGAAAATAACTAGTTAGAAGGAAGTACGTTACCCAAAACATCAACCGATGAAGTATTATAAATGTATTAATTACAATAGTGTCTCCTAACTGGGTGACTTGCCAATGACTCTGGCATGAAAATTGATGAGTAAGCAGCAAGCCATGATTAATATTGCAGCTTTCATTGCATTGCTGGGAGCAATACTGCTGCCACTGAATGCTGTGAGAAAGTTATATTCTTGTAAGGTATTTATAAAGAGAATAAGATCAAAATTGGGCCTTTTATTTTCACCATCTGATTTGCCATTGTTGAAAATAAATTCTGCGCTTTAAGACAAATGTAGATCTGAATGAATAGTACTGACCTTGTGATTCTTATTTTGTGGTTTAGGGCACACAYTGACACAATGCGTGTCACTGGCTGCAGGAAAACTGTTTTCCCTTTCTGGCCTCTTAAAATAATAATAAGAAAAAAGAACAGAAAAAACTACATCAATATTGCTACTGTTAGCATTATACTCTTTTTACTTAAACAAGGTCAAAAGGTGGTAGTTTGGTGTTCTGTACAGTCACTGCAGGGGCTACTTGTTTTTGTTTTAATATGATCAGAATTAGTTCTGTAAAACTCTGTTCTTTCCCGGTATGTACAAAGCCTGTAATGATAGTGCTAAATCTTTACTTGAGGTAAGTAGAAGCCAGATAATCTAATATCTTCAGCARTGGTCAGGATTCCTTTATTTCATCAACAAAACCTATACTGGTAGGAGGCAAAATTCTTCCACTTCATCTTGAGGGCCTACCCTTAATTAGGAGGCAGCAGCACCCTAGAGAAATATGTGAGACTTTCTGGTACTGGAACCAGAAAGTTTTGTATGATGTTGCAGCAGATCCATTCAGTTCAATATTATCATCATTAGGGTAGAAAAAATGTAATGAGAGCAGCACTTCTTCCTGCAATGTGTACGTTACACCATTTTACAGCAACCTTGAGAGAACTTGAAAAAAAATGATGGTGTATACTGAGAGGCCAGTTGTGGAGGGTATGGAAGAGTTGAGCACAAAGAGTGGAAAAAGCAACAAGATTGATTAAAGAAAACATGTAGTGCAGGGATGGGGACACTTGGAATAAATGCCAAATATTTCCACACATGCCGGCATTATGAAGACTTAATGTATTGTAGTTATCTCCTACCAATGTGTTTTTAAATCTTTAAAACTCTGCGATCTGTTTTCCCTTAAATTAACCCAATTATGCTGTTGTGAAACTGCATGTGTGCACGTGTACGTACACACACACACACACACACACTCACTCTCTTCTAGCATTTGTGGCTTACAGTTCAAGGTTGTATACATGCTACTAACATAGCCTGCAGCAAATAAAATCTCTTCTTCCATCTGTTTTGAGTTTCACCTCTCGTTGCTCTGCTGAGCTCACAGCGCAGCTCTTTTGTTCTTTCTATGCCAGCTTTTGTTTTCTCRTAATCATCTGTCCTTGCTCTGTGCCATATCTGCAGATGTGCTCACTCCCTGCTTTCATCCCACGCTGCCATACCGTACGGGGTAGGCTAAGCAGCAGGATCCAAAGCGATTTCCTCACTCTTTTCTTGTGAAGCATAAGGCAACTGTAGTATCTAAAGCAGTGCAYGGGGGTACTATATGAAGTCAGAAAGCATTCATGAAAATAAGTCACATACAATTTAGTACTTGTATTAGTATGTTTAGTATGGATTCTGCAAAACCTATGGATATGAATTGATTTGTGTCTTGTCTTGATTTGATTTTAGGAGCTCTAATTTCACAAGAGTTCTTCCAGTTCTGTCAGAGTTGTTTCCTGCTYGCCTGCTATGCAGCTGGAGACAAATTTGCTGTCCTGAATAGAGGCTGGGCATTTTTGTGGGGCCCAAGTTACTGAAGGTCCTCCTGAAATTCCATCACATTGAAATTAGGTCACTGCTGCAAGGACAGAAGTCAGATTTAATGCTGCTTATGCAGAGAGACACCTTTTCCTGGAGCTCAGTGCAACTTGCAGCTATAAGGCTCAAAGACTTTGTTTAGTAGCATAAAACCAGTGACTGGCTCTGAGTGCTTACAGGTAGGCATGGTCATCCAGCAGGCTCTTAGCTCACGCYTGCATTTTGAATATGAACACTTGAGCTGTTCTGATGATAGAGCTAAGGTGCTAGCTCTGTGCTTTTACAGATATCTTTGTCATCTTTGTTTTGAGTCATTTCTGCCATTCGTATGAGATGAGGTGTATTTGCACATTGAGCCTCCTTTCCCTCTGTGTCGCTTCAGTCCCGTGAAGATGCAGTAGGTTGCTGTGATGGTTGGGGTTTACTTCCACTTCTGAATAGCAAACTCCTTGGCTGTTGGGCATGCTGAGACATCAGATGGGCATCAGATGTAGCTGGTCAGAAATCAGAATAAATCACTTGGCAAATTCATCATTTGTGTCTGACCTGAATAAACTCAAAGCGTGGGGAAAAGCCATGAAACTGTTTTGTCTGTGGTGGTGCAGGAAGAGAGAGGCTAAGCAATAGAGTTTCACRCAGACCATTAGACCTGATGAGATTGGCTGTAGGGGCTTTTTTTCTACCTGCTTACAGGACTGGACCAATTTTTAAATACATTTTAATGCATTAAAATGTATACGTTTTAATAATGTAGAAGTAAAGGGGAGATCATTGATGAAGARGAGGAGTAATTGCTGTTGTCATACTGAAAGAACTTTATGAGGAATTTTCATTAAATTGTTATGACTTCTAGTTAGAGCAGCATCTTCCAAATGTTAAATTTTTAATTTCTGAACTATATCATTGTGGTTTTTAACATTGCAGAACAGTCCATCTTAAATGCACTGATGCAGAAGCAGTATCAGGGAAAGAACCAAAAAAAGAAAGCTGTGCATCTGTTACTCGGACTTATCAAATAAATATGTTTTGTTTGAAATATTTAAACAAATAATTGAAGTCTTTAATTGCTGTTTATTTACTTTAAATACCTCAGTTGRTAATATTGGATGCCTGTGATTGTAAAACGCTGGAACAAAACATATAGCAGTGCATGTATTAATACTGGTCTTTTACAAATATACCATAGGAAACTTCCAGTTAATTAGTGAAGCTCTTTTTTGCTGAAATGTAGATGCAGATAAATAATGCATACAAACACTGCCTATTTGATAAAAATTCCACAGGTGASTGTCATTAGAGCTTGCATTTGTGTTGTCTTTATCTGGAGCAGGCAGCTGTGTCTATGCTCATTCTACACTATCTTCTTCCTAGAGATGCTCTATCAGTAATGGCAATAGTGAAAACAAATCTCATCAACACCTTTTTGTTTCACCTCTGATTTAATCATTTGAATTTTGTGAAAATATTATGGAGACTATTACTATGTTTTTCATGCTATACATTTTCCTTAGCCCATACCCTAAAAAGACTTTTGTCTTAGGCCAGTTGTAAGGTCATAACTGGTCTCTTGTACCAAATGATCAATAGTGTGAAACAAACTGGAAGGAAATATTGGCTGTCTAGTTTTTTTTACCTCATTTAAAATGCTATTCTAATACATATATACAGAATATTTGYCACAAGTGAGCTGTGAGCACTGCATGGTGCAGCCATGCTCCCTTCTCATTCTTGTGCATCTTTGTGCTGTAGTCTGTAAAGATGGGAATTTACTCAGCTACAAGGGGGGTATGCAGCTGAGCGTACTACCTGAGTAACATAAACATAATGTAAAAAAGGCAGGAAAATACTGCCTTAGCCTTTTTATTTTTAGGTGATTTAGTGATACTTTAATTCTTTGTTTTATTTTACCGTACTAGAGTTCAACATGAACTAAATGAATTTGCTATGTTGTTATTCTTTAATTTAATAATTAACCTGTCCTATACCCTTTAATTGGCTTCCTTTACTACATACAAGCTCAGTACTTTTGTATTACATACTTCTGACAGAAAGTAAAAAAGTACTAGGAAAAAAGGGAGGCTGAAAGCTGAACAGTGCAACCAGCTTATCTTTGTCATGTTCTCTGATGCACCCTTAAACATCTTCAGAGCAACGCTGATGTCCTGGAGGAAGGTGGGCTCACTTGCTGCAGATATTTTTGKAAGCTGTCTTCTCCCACCCCATCCCACTCTACCCAAATAGCATTTGGAAATTCAGGAATCTGGTTACAGAATGTAGACTGTCCACGCTGGTTCTCTTGCAAACAAAAATAGGGATATTTACAAAGAAATTTCAGCAGCAGATCTGGGTCAAGACATTGATTGCATTCCCAGCTACGCTAGCTGCTACAACAATGCTTGCTGCATTCAGAGGTCACGCTCTATAATTTTGTGTTCTTGTTTGGGCTAGCCGTAAATAAGTGAGATCAATTAAAGAATTTGTAGCACTTGCCATTGTGAATGTGGATSCTTGTGCTGCGTAAGTGTATGTGGTCATAGAGACAAAATGTCGTATAGGAACAGAAAGGTGTTTTTYGTCATTGCTTACCTGGTAGTCCCAATATGCAATGTCACATTGTGATTAGTGCTGTTAGAGGGAAAATTTGTTCTTATGACTTGCTAAATTGCTCTGTGCTCCCTGTGGATGTGAGAAGAATGATATAAATAAGATTTTCTGATCTACATGATCCATTAAAACAGATACATGTTTCTGTGATTTGACAGATAAATATATTTGTTCATATCGTCACAGTATTAATTGCACATATTTAAACCAGATATTTGTTTTTGTAAAGATTTTAATTTTAGATGGTAAGCAGAACGTAAAATTGTTATTGAAATTCTCTTCAAATGTTGAACAGTTTAGTTTGTTTAATATAAAGTTATGTGAATAAAGATGTCTTTTTGTCTAATTCAATACTTAGAATTACCTGGTTATAATCTTTCCAGAAATACAGATGTTTTAGATTCTATCAGAAGGAAGTTGATGTTTAGCTAAACACTGATCAGTGTAAGGGGAGGTGGAGTTAACAATCTAACTGTTAACTTCATAACATTCATCTTCATGCAACATTCATAAATGGTTGCACTAATAATTTCTTAAGACTTCTAAAAGTTGAATTTGTATAAAATTGTTTTTCATCTTCAGAAAATGAGGTTGCTGTTGATGAATTTGATCTCAGTTCTCAAAAACATTTTACATGATATGGTTGGTAATTTTTAATACCAAGAGCTGTAGTTACCTTGGCTATATCAGTGTTTAGTTAGTATTAGAAAAAGAGATTAAAGGGTTTTTTGCATGTCTGAAGCATGAACACGAAGCATGAAYTTTTAAAACCTAATAGAGTTTTTTTTCTGCTTTTTCTGCACTATCGTGACAAATACCAGGTATTAGTTTTGTGCTTTTTGATATCCCTTTGCATTTATTAATAAGCCACGTACAAAACTCTCATACTGCTGCATGGGATATATAATTGATGCCTGTTCTTTTCAGGTTTGCTGTAGGAACATCTGGCTTTTTCATTGAACAGTTAAAGAATCCAAAGATTTGGGGAAAGCAACTAGATAAAATGTCTTAGTTATGAATTCTGGTTTAATAAATGTGCATTCTATGGATGATTCATGGATTTTATGATTACATTCAATTATTTTTTCAACAGCTCATGCTTCATTTCATCAAGAATTTCAATCAATGCCAACTGATTAATTATCATTCCACTAGTAGCCTTTTGTCTAATAAACAGTCATAATGAGCATGTTCAATCTTGGCATATATAAATGTCAGTGATGTACCATGAAAATATTTCTAGAATTGGAGGCTGGATATAGTTATGTTTTAAATCTGTTTTTGAGGAGTCAAAAAATCTCCTACCTTTTGCTTCTGCTCTCCACTGAGAATAAAAGCTGTACTTGAGCCTGTAAGACGRGGCCAAATACCTTCATTCATGAAGAACTGCATTGCGCTGCGGTGAAATATTGTTAAGGACATTGTCTTGCCCTTGTTTTTTACATGATAGTTTACACAAAAGTATTTTGGAATTTTTTCCTTGAGTGGATTTTTCTGTGCTGATTTGAAGTGTTCGTGAATGTTCTCACTCTGCGAAAACCAATATCCTCCTCCCTCCCTCCCAAACTGAAGGAAACCCATGACAGAGTTAAGTCTATGTGACATAAGATGATGACGTTAGTGCCCTTTTTATGTTTAATTTCAGAGCAGCAACACATGTAACCTTTACAAATCAAGGATGGATATTGCAAAAACGAGAGATTTGCCTTATGGCTCAAAAACACTCTGATCTTATATACCTTTGAACAGATGGTCCATTTAAGTGCTGGCGGTGTAGCTTGACTAATTGCTTTAGACCTTCCATTTTGCTACTTTATTTGGGTAAGAAGTGGGCAGCACTACCCGCACAGATATATGAATTGTAAATAMAAACAGAACGTAGGACACGAAGGCATGTTTAATCATGTGAAACGGCTTTCCTGAATTATCACAAAATGTTGTGTTTAAGGAGGAGCAATAATGGCAGTCTGGATTTGAACTTGGGAAACTGCTTAAATTTCTAGCAGATATCTAGCAGATATAAGGAAAAAYAACCATACTGTGTTATGCTACAGGCTCTGGTGCCCTCTGATATACTGGATGCTTGTGTAAGAGTAAGGCAAGTATGTTGTGATACCTCCCCAAAATGCCCTGCTAGCCTCCAGTGCCTTGTGGCTTTGAGAGTTTTTGCACCAGATTTAGTGTCTATGTGTTTAACAGCCTTGGATTTCTTTCCTGCTAATTTCATGGATTTTTGAACACACAGATTTTAGCATTCTCAGCACCCTGTGGCAGTCGGTAGGTTCTTCAGACTAGAGAGTTTTCCAAACCTGTGTCGTATCCTTCAGTTGCCTGAATTCTAGTTAGAAACTCCCCCCCCCCGCCTCGCAGGTGGCAGCTCACACTGAAATTGTTCCACGCTGTCAGCGTCGCTGCTCTTCTCTGTACCTTTTCATGTGTGTGTTATGTCTGCGGTCCTCGAGGGATGACGGAACACACCTGCACACAGTAGCCAGGATATGACTACACAGGGATATTTAGTAACTTTGTTTTCCCCCCTGCTAATTCTTAAGATTTTGATTTATCTTTTTGTCACCAGTGTGGAACACTGAAAGGATTTATTTCACTCTCATGCTCCTCTTTCTCAGTATTCAGAGTTACCCCAAATTTTAAATGTAAAACTAAGATTTTTTTCCCCTTGTTTATTTACATTTTGTATTTCATCTGCCATTGTATCAGCTGGTCCATAATTATTTTTGTACTGTTCTCGGTGACTTATTTGACAGTGACCTATGTTCCTCACTGCTCGTTMTTTTTTCTGCTTCATTGGGAAGGTTGTTGAATAGCACAGATTGCTGTAACTGTCTTCCTCCTACTGTGAAAACACGTGTCTTTATTCCTGTTCTGTGAGAAACACCTTCCTATCCCATGACAACTTTTTAAAGAAAACAAGCTTTGTGGATGGACTTGCTGAATGTTTTGGGAGTGTCAGTTGGATCTTCCTTGTCTACATTTGACTCTGGCAAAAGTGTTCGATGATACTAACTTGCTGTGGGATCGTAGGTAAGGCCTATTCTTTTGACTTAAGCTAAGCAGCCACACTTATTACTGATGAATTGGATTGCCACGGTTACTGTGACATTATAATTCATTTAAAACTGAATTGGCATGTAGCAAAAACAAGCACAWTTTTTTTTCTCCTCTTCAAAGGAAAGGCTGCTCTGTGCTTACATGGCAAAGGTACTACTGGCTGTTGAATTTAGACTGTAATCTTTATTTTGTCTGTGGGGGAAAAAACTCATTATTTCTAACCTTGTAATGTGATCATAGACCAACATAAGGTGTTAGTGCCCATCTCCTGTGCTAGTGCACCCAGGTCAGTGAGAGCAGCCTGGTTAGCATTGCATCTGACGGACTTTGAGTTGCCAGGTGAGATACCATAGTCAAGTGAAAATGGCTGTTCACATAGGTGGGGAGTGAACTCACTGGTGTAGTCTTTCTTTTGCTGTTGTATTGCCACAGTGTTGTAGAAAGACATGGCACAGATGATGCAGACGGGGTCTTGGTGAATGTACTTCAAGTGGCGAGACGAGCGAGGATAATCCTCCCGTGCATCACTCACCTGCCATGTCCTTTCTAAATTATAGCTGTGCATTTCAGTATTTACAGTGTGAAGGAGGCAGTGGGATAAAGCAAGTCCGAGAGAGCCTGTAAAACGTGAAAATTACAAACATGCTGTTTACTATGAAAATCTGTGTGAGAAGACTTTCACACAGGGAAAAAAAAAGATCTTTTTGGCATAGTTGGTAAGTGTGGGTGTTACTGGTGATGTGTTCAGTSAATAGCTCTGTTTGCACTGTAAATGTAATATTTCAGTCCTTCACAATAATGCAAATAGTCCTGAAAAGGCATTATTTTATGCAGCAGGCTTTTTAATGTTTAAGTTCTGTGCAAAGATGAAAGTGATGTCTGCTGTCTAAAAGGAAGCTAACGAGATAATGTTGCACGAGGCGCTCCCGTATTGTTTGTTGGATATCTCTGTCATTGAATATTGAGCATAAACAAGTTTAAATATAACTGTTACCATAGTCCTACTTTCTTTTCTTGGTTAAACAGTGTTTTTTCAGCTAGTCTATCAGATACTGCTGTGCTGAATGGAGTTCAGTGTTAGAAAACATCAGGGTGCCTCTTGCATGGTATAATATAAAGAACAGACATTTCTTCGCATCAGCAGTCTATCCATACCAAGCATAGAAAAGGAAGAGCAAATATTGCTGACTAGAATCTAATAGTGGAAGGAAAGATGGGAGAAGGAGGAGCAAGTGTGGGATAATATCTGGAAGTGTTTTCAAGCAGTGGTTAGAAGGGCTACTGCTGTGAGGTACTCTCTCCAAGATAAACATTTCATTTCAAGGCAAATCACCTTTCACAACAGATACAAATATTAGAAAGTCTGAAATGGATGGTAGTGTTGATTCTCAATTGAATTTCTGCTGTACTTTGTATTTCTTATCACTTACATATTGATAAGAATGCACTCAGGGACGGCAGCAGTGAGACATTTAAGTATGATAAATAGATTGTTTACTATCTAATAATGTTATCTAACTGTTAATCTCACAATATTAAAAACACATAAGTATAAAATATGAAGCTGTAGTATGCCACAAGAATAGCATATCTAAAGTACAATCAGAAATTCCTCGGAACTGCCCGGTGACAAATGCTATTCTTTAGCTTTTTCATTTAGTAACTTCTGAAGATCTTAATAGTAACTGAAAAGGTTTGCCTCATATTTTAAGACTTGAGGTGCTTGTCTGAACTTGGGTGAATGGTTTAGACATGCTAATTATAATGAAAAATTTAAAGATGCTCTTCTTCCCTGCACGTCTCTTTCAAGGAAGATGAAATTAGGAAAGTGAGTACTTGTAAAGATAATAAGAGCTGTAGGAAGGAATGAAACTGATAATACCATTTTAATATAAAACCTTAAGTTATTACGAAAATGTTCAGAACTATTGACATCATCTGTTTGAACACAGCCTAATAGGCAGCCTGTATTTATAAATAAGAGTTTTAAAAAATGCCCTTTACAAGACTGCATGTAATTCCTATGATAAATTTCTGTCTTTATCTGTTTGGGAATTGGCTTTAGACTGAATTATTTTAGAAAATTTCATCTGAATGGCTGCAGACGTATTTTGAAGACAAAGCTAGGAAAACAGATCGTTTTAAACGTAAATGCTGTTGGGCTTTTCTTGAATGCTTTTCACGTCTTCGTTCTCTGCAGCAGAGACTTAAAATTTGCCAGGATCCACCTTTTGTAACTTCTATTACTATCTGCTTAGGTTCTGAAATAGGATCAAATTTAATACAAAATGCTTTTCGCATGCAGAATAGAAAGTCTGAAGGATTGGGACAAGGAACACAGACTGGAGGTGGGCAAGTTGTTTATACAAATTGTGCAAAGTTGTTAGTTATGTGAACTCTGGAAAGAAATGAAGTGGGAGATGGAGATGAAGTAGTTAAGAAAATTCAGAGGCGTTTGGATGGGTCAGACAAAGAGACTGGAAGTAAGAACCAGTGATAGAGGACCCATGATGTACAAATGAGATAAGAACTGTCTGAGCAAGGAATGTGGAAAGAACCTGTGGTAGGGACTTTTGAAGAAGTTYGGGGGTGGAGGCTGGGCCTGAGTGGGGGAAATGCTGGGGAATGGATGGGAAGTGGGACTGTTTGAGCAGAAAGGCTGCAGCACTGCAGAATGGCTGGGTTAGGTTGGAGGAAATGAAGAGGAGCTCTACTACTCACTTGGACTCTTCAGATTTGCATGATATGTTTTTGGCCATAGCTGGCTCAAAACGCTTTGGGCATTCTTAATGAGAATTCTGAATGTTCTGGACTGTAACTGGGCTTGGTATATATGGAGGTCTATAAAATGAGGTACATATAGCAGTCCTACCTGATGTCTCAGATGGGATAGCTTGGTATATACTTTTTACTTTAACCTTTATCTGCCTCTGACTTTTATGAAGGGATTAACTATATTACTGCATTCTTGACTCAGTGTTATGAAGATAACTAACTTGGAAAGCCTCAGATTATTATTGTGATGAGGTCCATTTGCCAAGTAAATCTGAGTATTATGGAATAAATAAAGCCTGTGTAGGCAATGGTAAAAATACAGAATAGCTACTTGTCAACTGATACTTAGCTATACTGTGAACCAAATAGGAAATGCTGAAGAAAAAATAATATATCCTGAAGTATTTAAATACATGAAGGGAACTGAGCTTAAGTTTTACTGCCAATTYTAATACTTAAGTGTACTTTCTTGTGGAAATTCTCTGTATTAACTTTATGCTAAAAAAATTCTCCAATTATTGGTGATATTTTGGGGGAGGTAGATTATAAAAATATGATCCTTTTGTTTTCTAGTAAGATTTGTGCATTGGACTACTTGTTCTTACTACACGTCATGTTCTGTGCCGTTAGTTGAAATGAATTTCAAGAGGCTTTTTTATCTGAGTACAAGTAGTTTTAAGGTATTTCAGACATTCTTAAAGTATTTTGTTCAATCAGTTGTTTTATGGTTTATAAAAATAGGAATCCAATATTCCAATTTTTTTTCTCTCCCCTTTRTACTCTAAACGACACTATATTCTGGAGAAAATAGTATCTGAGGAAATTAAATAGAGCCTTTGGGGGTATACTTCAAATATGCTGAAATTTTCAGAACCCAGAAACTCTACTTAAACTCTACTCTCACAAAAAATTTAAATTTGTCCAGCTTCTTAAGATACAGCTGATATTTTTGTCACTTACGCTCTGAAAGTCTTCTAGATCTTGTAGGGTCCAACCATGTGCTTTTTGCAGTGTCCTAGGTCATATTTTTATTGCTGATAATCTTGGTATTCTTATCAAAGGTAAAAAGTCAAATAACCATCAGTGTTTTGCATGCTATAGACTCAGTAGTAGGATATATGATACTTCTAGTAAAACCAAGCCGCTATTTGCAAAACTACTTCAAAYTAAGTGCATTAAACTGGGTATTTCTTTTTGCTTTATGGATTCTTAGTTTACAGATCAAAAGATATTTCCTCTTTGTAAATGTTAAATTTCTTCATGTACAGTATGATTTTACTATCTCTGGTAGCTATATTARATAAAGTAAATATGAGGATGAGCTACAACAGAAACAGTAAATGACCAAAAAATTGTACCTGATACATTGTGAAATTTTATTAGTATTGGCAAATGAACCACAAGTGTATTGTACCATAAACTAACATTGTCTTACTGACTTGTAATGAGCTGATTAGTAATGCAAAATAATTGCAGACAGAATTGATATTATACTCTTGTGAAAAACATCAAAATCAATAAGATTCCAGCCTTTCAGCCCATAGGCAGATTTTTTCATTATATATAAAAATTGTGAAATTGATTCTCCCTAACCTGTTCTTTCTGAATTGAAAAGTATTAAATCTGAGAGGTAAAATAGACTTAAGTGAAATGATATTTTGTGGTTTTTATGACCCAGCTTCTACAGTGTATTATATAATTCTCAGCTCTTTTGAGAGAACTAAATTCCTTAAGTAACTTGAAGTATGGTACACATGTTAAACTGATTACTGAAATGCAGTAGTTACATACTTGGAAGAATGTAAAACAGAATGATATTTTCCTAATTAAGTTTTTGCCTTCTGGAGGGGGAAAAAAAACAACCCACCTCTCTGAGGTTCTTACTTAAGCAGCATTTCCTAGACAGAATCAATTGAAAATTGACTTCAAACTCCTGTCTCAGACATGTTTTAATGCATGTCTGAGTGCTTTTAAACCCCATTGACCAGCTTATAAATGATTAAAATACTTTCCCTGCAGCATACAGAAGGTCCATCTTTCATTATATCCTTTTGACAGTTCACAGTTGCAATGACAGGGTGAGAGGCTTTAACCAGTTTGTAAATACCAAATGTCCTTCCTGTCCCTTGTGCTGCAATATAATGAAGAGTAGGATGTTGCTAATTTAGCATACTGGCTGATCACCTCTGTGTAAGTACTGTGAGGTGTAACTGAATCAGATATTTCATAGGACACGGTGTCAGAGATCTTTCTTCCAAAAATAATTAATGCTGTATAGATTCATCACCTGAAAGGAAGGTGTTTATGTCCTGACACCCTGTACTAGTATAGTGAAGAGAAGGAGACTGGTGTGCACAGCTGAGGGAAATGAGGACTATTTTAATGCTTTTGTGACAAAGAATGATCACAAACCTGCAAGTATTAAAGCTTCATCCTATAATCTCAGTTGCTAAGATAATCACCTACTTTGCTTTTTTTTCCCCCAGTTTTCAATATTTGCTGATTTTAAAGGCATTTCAGTCAGAGATGAGAAAATTCAGTAAAGATTTTCAGTTTAAAACTGCCCTTCAAAAGTTGGAGTTATTTGTCCAGACACGTGAGTTTGTGTAAAATAATATTGTGTTTTAAGTGACATACAGCCATGCTCACTTTGGCTAGTTGAATGTGAAAAGAAACCCTCAAGCTCCTAGTATTATCTACCTAGTTACCATATAACATCATCTAAGCTGGTCTGAGCTTTCCAGTTGGTGGTGGCATTTTCTGTTGACCTGAAACCATCTTGATTTAGCTTAAGTGAAACATTTTATTTCATTTTTTGGTGAACCTTTTTTGCACTTCAAAATGGCTCAAGTTACATTGGAAATGGGAATCTAATTTCAAAACAGTAGTCAAAATGTTGATTTAAGAAATTTTGCATGCAACAGTACAGTCTGTGTACACACTGGGGAAGAAATTAAAAAAACAAACAGCAAGTCAGGAGGGCTTTCCATTTCATTGAACACTAGAAAAGCAATGAATTATATGGTGTGAAAGTTTCAGTACCTACATGGATTTGTGTATTTCCCCACAGAATCATCTCAGATGTCAATAATTAATCTTAAAAGAATAGTTTTGTGAACAAAGACCATTCTGTCTGCTTTTTCATGTTTGTTCAGAAAAATCATAAAAATGGTTCCTTCTCCTGCAGATGCGATACTGAGAGCAACACGTAGTGTGAATTTTCGTCTGGGGGCTTGTGCCGCTGTCCCCGAGCGCCTTGCGGTGCTGCCTGGGCTCGTGCCTCTCGGGAGCCTGGGGGACCTGCGGCCTCCGGCTGCTTCCTTGGGGGCTCTGATAACTTGCTGCCCCTTGCAGGGAGCTTGGGCACGTCTGAGATCGCATGTAAGATGATTTCCTCTTCGACTGAGTACGCAGCTACCTTTTCTTTATCTCGTTCTATTATTTCTTATTTGCTTTCTCTCTCCCTTCTGCTGCTGCTTGCAGGCCAAGTACATTTCATGAAAAATGCCATTCTCTATCAGAATGTGTGCAAGTACTAGGAAAAAGATATTTCAGTTTACGAAAAAGGGAATAAGGGAACAATTCCATAAACAGCAACTGTAACGCTATCGCCACCACAAACTGCTCAGAGCTCCATTTATGAGCGCAATTAAGCATATGGATAGCTCAGGTTTCGTCATCAGCCCAGGATGGGACAGYGCTGTTGAGGCAGATTCAATCTAAATCTATAACAGTAAAATTGATCTAAGACGTAACCCTTTAATATGCTTGGGAATGAGAAGTTGTCAGAGTGCTACTATGTTTGGCAACATTTGCTAATGAAAGGATGCCGTTTAATGCTGTAGGGAGAATGATCACTGACAAACACCCCTGCTGTATGCAGRGCATTAAATGCCTCAAATATATCAAAAACAACTGGTTGGGGGAGGGGGGGAAATACTGTGCTTGTAGTTGAATTACTCTGAGGGACAAAGCAGCAAMGGAAGAGAATAATTTTGTTTACAGGATAGAAGCAGACTGTTCAGAAACACTATACACAAATACTGAATGAAAGAAYTCCACTAAAACTAGTTGTTTTGTATTCTGTACGTTAACAGATATGTTATTACAGATTTCAAGCTTCGAGTCCCAACTGGAATGAATAGTTCTGTCTCTCTTTATGCCAGTGCAACCATTTGGCAACTAGATAAATTGAGAACAGTTTTTACCTTTACTTAAAGTAAGCAAAAAGCTCACTGCTATTTGAGGAGAATATAAAACATTCTTTCCTGTGCTAGCCTCAAGTATAACTAAGTAAATAGTATTTCTGCTCATTAACTTAATTTACTGGTTGCTGATTTTGGTAGTTTCTGAGGGCTTTGAATGATAGTATCTCATTGTCATTGTTGTCCAACAAAAAGGGCAGGAATCACTAAGATTAGSCTGTTTGGTTATCATATTTCTGTTTTCTCCTTCTTTTGCAATAGTCATATTTAGCAAATTTTGTAACTGTGGACCAGATTGTATCAGGGAACAAACGTCTATGGGGGTGGATCTCAAAATTTTGCTGCTTGCTGAAGTAGAAAATGAGTATAATCAGCAATGGTACTGTCAAACAGTGGCGTACCCATAGAGCCATAGGTTCAGCGAGTGTGGTGTTATCATCTCTCTCCTGCACTATAACTCTCAGGCATACTGCCTTGCAGAAGCAGTATTTTCTGATCAGTACCATTGAAATATTGCATGCAAACACACAATTTTGTGACTACTTTGTGCTGCATCTTTAGATTTTTTTTTTTTTTTTTTAAGTCTCAACAGGCCAAAATTGTATATTAAAAAAACCCCTGATTAGTCACCGAATTTGTGCAATTATCTCAATTATACTTTAGATAATTTTATTTTTTTCTTGTCATTTGTCTGTTTCTGGTTTGAATAGAAGATGACTGTCATCAGGCCCACTGTCCTTCCAGATATGTATTTGAAAGCAGCAGTGGACACACTCCAGTAGGACCTGTAGGAAGCCCAACCAGATTTTAAAAAAACAAGCAAGCAGCCCCCTCCTGCACTCACGTGCGTGCACACGTGCGCACACACACAGAACACTAGTAGCTTAGCAGAGATCCAAGATTATTGTAGAAATTTGACATATATATGACCAGAGTAGAATCGCAGTGTTTAAAAACACAGCTTGTTTCAGTGATTTCCCCCATGCTTTTCACAGAATTATTGTTAAAATCTGTAGGTAATGAAATACCTTTCATGTCAGTGTGATTACTGATGCCTTGAATGTCATCTGAAGTCAGCAGTGCTGCAGAGGCTCGGATGTTGGTGAACTGGTTGAAATACTTTAGCAGATTTGTCGATGGTTAAGCACAGTGCATGCATATGAATATTCTGTATGCGGAGCTATTTCAAAAGAGTTCTAGGGCAGGTCTTTGTAACTGCAGAACAATTTCCTTGTTTTCTTAGTTTGCACAAGTGAAGTATGTCTGGATTTGTGTGCTGCAGAGATTTTTTTTCTTTTTATTCTTTCTACCTTTAATACTTAGGCCTATTGCTTATTGCTGGAACTTTTTTTCCAAAATTCTTAAGTTTTTGTACTTTTTAGTTCTTAAGTGTTTACAGAATTGAATTGCAGTGTTGTCAAGACAATGAAAGAAATTGGTTCATAGCAGTAACATGTTAATTTTTGTTTGCRTCAGTGAAATAATAAAGAATATAGATGAACTGACATGAAAAATGAGTTAAGGGTGTAATGCCCATCAGTGAAGCTGAAAATCAGTATGTTTTCGGAAGTGTTTGTTTTCGGAAGTGTTTCTTTCACTTACAAGACAACCTTGTAAAAGCTTGTCTATGCAGGAGTTGTTTTAGAATAGCTAATCAAGAGAGGGAGCATTCAGAATAAGATAGACCAAGCATGGAACTATTGGAGAATAGTTTTTATGCTATGAGTCCACATCCAGCCTCAATCAAATGAATATTAAGTTGCAGACAACACAGTATTTAAAAAATATTCTTCCTTGAATCACATTATCTTACTCAGTTATTTGCTCCTTAATTTTTAAATTAGCTAATTTGCCCTCTGTGTTGGCCAACAGCTGATTTAAAAATGTGCAGAGCTTGGTCCCTTCCATCTTCTGACAAAGCTACTTTATTTATCTATAATATTGTGTTAATGGCTCTGTGACCATGTGCGGCTACACTGATACCCTTCCTCTCTTTTAATAGCCCTACTCTGCTAGTGGCTTTATTTAATGTAACAACTTGAGGGGAAAAAATACCCTGTGCTACTCAGTGCATGTAAATTGCAGGATCTGGTCTTTAGACAGGACTAGAGTAAATGAGGAAAAAATGGATGTCTTTTTCCCTTTCATGTTTTTTACCTTGCTGAACTGAATGAAAATACGGATTTTCAGTTGTACATGATGCTGATGAAAAGTGTAATCTCGCCATTTTATATGTGAATATTTTTGCACACCTTCACAGTAGGGATTTTCCCTAATGCAAAAGGCATTAACAGCTGTGACAAACGCTGCTTCCAGCAGCTTCAAGTGGTTGAATCAATAACAAAAATAACTTTAAAAATAATAATCCATCACTGCTATGTGAACATTCCATACCCAGCATGCAGATTGTGTATACAAACAGATAATAGTGGGCATCAATAATTTTTTTAATGTTGAATTTCTCCATATCCAGCATTTCAGTAAATAGCTCTTCAGATAATTTATCAGAGGGCAAAAGTATAGTCAGACACATGGTGTGTACCCATATGCTAGGAAAAGTGATTCATTATCATTGATGAAAGGAATTCAGCGAGTATGAATTGGCAGTTGATAATCTGACATATGCAACTAGGTACAGATTAGGCACAGGATTTCTCAAGTGTGAATTTTTTCATTATGCCAGATAAACATGGGTAGTTGAAATGAAGTAGGTGTGATACTGTTGTCGCAGAGCAGTAGATGGAGTATGACAATTTCCTCATCTCTAGTAACTATAGATTTATGTTAGGGTATGGTAACTGACTTCTGAAATAGGGTTAGCTTTAGAGCAAATTGGAGAGCATAAAAAGGATGTCTGATAATTACAGCTGCAGCACAAAACCTCCACCTGGCGGAAATAGTGTAACTTTGCTAAAGTCAGTGGGGATTTTATCAGTTGCACTTGACTTGGAGGTTTGATCTGAGGTTGTAGAGACATCTTAACGTTTGGCTTGGGTGATGAGCACTAAAGTAATAAGCACCATCATTTTAGTGGCCTCAGATAAGCTGAACTTGAGTTACTCTGGACACACATACATGGTCTAGTGGAGCTTGTTGGTGAGAGATTTCCAAGCTGCTGGAAGTTCAAGCTAGTAAGAACATTCAGTGTACCTCAGCCCAGGCTTAGCTGTGCCTGACTGATGGGTCACTGGGAGGGGCAGCTGCTCGACTGTGCTCCCGCTGGTCAATCGAAGAAGCTTGCGTGGAAAGCGTTTGTGCTCTTTGTGTAACGACGCGTTAGGTCCCTCTGACGCCCTGATGCGTGTCATGGGCCACGGGGAAGGTGCTGTAGGGTTGTGGTGCTGCAGCAACCTGAGTTTTCTTAGATGAATCTGGGCACGAGGGAAACTGTAGGAAGAGGTTTATAAGCATTAAAGTAGCTTAGTCCACATGTTTCTTCATTGGAAGGTGGGCAGGAAGTTATCAACATAAATAAAAGCGCATCTAGTTTTTAACCCAATGTGGTGGACTCTTTTCTGTAAAGAAATCTCACATGAGTTCTTATGTGGCTTGGCAAAGTTTTTTTTTCTTTTTTTTT